>NC_059505.1:13740000-14051250 GCF_914767665.1 Harmonia axyridis
GATTTTTTTTTCACAGCAGGTGTCCAAAGTCGAAGTTCTCGTTTTGCTAGCAATTGAAATCAAGATTTATCCATTAATTTACGGAAATCCACATAACTTTTTGACAGAATCATACTCATGTCATCTTAAATAACTATTTAAGATTCCATTACAACAAAAAAAATAAGCTTCGAGAGCTTTCCAGCAGAATTCTGACCCTGAACATGTTAAAAAAGGTGAAAATTCACTAAAAAACGTAATTTGGTAATAACTCGAAAACCATGCAACTTTTACTGGGGTCATGTTAGGCTGGTTAGGTCCCTCTTTAGCTGACCTACCTCCGGTGTCACTGTGACGTGCCACTTATGGGACACCCTGTATACTAGGTGTGCCGTTTGAAATAAAAAAGTAGTAGTCTTTTTCAGGTATAACCAGAATTATAGGTCTGTAAATACTTTAGGGAAGAAGATCATTGGCTGAAACACCAGTATGCAAATTTTCAGATTAAATTTATGATTAGTTTTGCATAAACGTCTAATAGACCATCGTGGTAAATCATCCTGTCGAAAAAATCAATATTTTCGAAACGGATGATATTTTTGAAGAACCGATAACGGGATACTTCTCGACAAATTTGAGACTTAAAAACTGCATTGAAAAATATAGAGTGTCCTAATTAAGAAACACCAACTCTGCTCTATATCTCTGAAAAGATAATTAATTTGCATGATCTGTTATCTCGAACAAAAACCAAGATATGCCGAAATATTTGAAACAGTCATTTTTCAGAACCGCCCTGTAACTCGAGAACGAATCAAGATGCCTATCTGCTTCAGATGTATTATTATTTCGAGAAAAAAAAAGAGCTGGGGGCCCTTGATGATTATTTTACTAAGTCTTATAGTTCTTGAAAAGTTTTCAGAGAGCATTGAATTTGTAAATCATATAGATTGGAATTCGTTACCACGGATTTCCAATCACAAGTTGTCCCCTTTCAAATAAAACTTGACCTCCCTCGTCGTTTTCCGAAAACTCATTCGGAAAAATTTCGCTGGAATTTGTTTTTCCTCATCGTAGAATAATCTTTGAAGGGTACAAAATATTCAAAAAATAAATATGATATATTTTTAGTTAATAATACAGTAGTGATATTTCAGAATCTGACATTATTAATTATACAGGGTGATTCACCGGGATAGCCTATACGACATTTATGAAAAACTAATATAATTTACGTCTAATAGACCATCATCCCGGTGAATCACCCTGTACTTACAATGAACCTATTTTATTTTAATTCTAACCATTTGGAAAAATTTGGCTGGAATTGGTTTTTCCTCATCGTAGAATAATCTTTGAAGGGTACAAAATATTCAAAAAATAAATATGATATATTTTTAGTTAATAATACAGTAGTGATATTTCACAATCTGACATTATTAATTATACAGGGTGATTCACCGGGATAGCCTATACGACATTTATGGAAAACTAATATAATTTACGTCTAATAGACCATCCCGGTGAATCACCCTGTACTTACAATGAACCTATTTTATTTTAATTCTAACCATAACTGAAAAGAATCAGTGAATCAGAAATTAGGAGAGAAAAGGATCACAGATATTAAAATCATTTGTTATACAGAATCAAAGTGCTCATATTCTGCAATTAAATCAACAACAGAGGCCCTCGATTTGGCATCAAAAATAAGACATTTTTTTATCGTTTTTATGAATTTTTGTGGTACAGCATAATCCCGTGGATACTTTATCGTCAAATTAGGGTTCGCAATTGCCATCAATTTCTGCATTGGGTTAGTTATTTCGTGGAAAGGAGTTTTTTTATAAACGAGCTGATAAAGTATACATCCCAGAGACCACACATCAGCTTTAACACTTATCTGGAAGAAAATGCACCACTTGAAGAAAATGTATCACTTGCACTGTTGAATATTGAGATATGTTTGAGAAAGTGTGGAAACTTTTTACAAGAATTTATTTATTTCTGTTTAATGTGATATCTATATTGAACTGAAATGAAATCCGATATTCCAGAAAGAAAGACTGTTCTTATCTTCATTCTTCATCATAAAGATTTGGTTGAGGGTAAAATAAAGTGTTTATTTGATTAACGATGGGTTTTATGAAACATTCGTTGATCGTAGTTCAAAATTAAGATGTCTAAAACACTGGTGTGCTCACTTACTTGAACCTTAGGATTAAAGTGGCTACTTTTGAATGGACCATCCTTCTTGAATATTAATGGTATTTGTCCCTTTTCACTTGATATCCGCGTCGTTTCTTATGGCAGAGCTCACGTGATCTTTGTATCAATGCGTTTTCAGGTGAAATCAATAATAAACTACTTTTGACAGAACGAATGAAAATTTTGAAATGAGCCGTTGATTGGTTGAAACTTCGTATAGCGCCACCTTAAGGAAGAAAAGGGAAAAGGGATCCATGCCGAGCCGAGTCATCAAAACTCAGAATTATCCAAAATCTAATCAGTGAACGGCATCAGTATTTTACACATCTTATTCGAAATAGTGTCAAAAATTAAGTGAAATTGAAATTATTTGATCGAGCAAATCACCACGGTCAAATTTTTATGGAACCCACCATTTTTAATGTTAAATCTCCATAGCATTCTGGAATTCGTTTTCACTGAAAATAGACATTTTGAGTTCTTACTTTATATTTCGGTTTTCCGTAGTTTGGACTGGTCACACTAGAACTGTATTCGCAGTTAAGTGCTTCTGGACTGATATAATTACTAGTTCCTTCCGAAACAGTTTTGATTACACTTGTACTATCATTTTGAAGAGAACAGGATATGCCAAAATCAATTAATTTAAGTTTTCCATCTACCAGCAGGAAATTAGCTGGTTTCAAATCAGAATGAATTACACCTGAAAATCACAAAACATTTTGAAAAAAATTTTGTGTGGTCTGAAAGGAACAATTATACAAAACATTTATAACATGTGAAGGTTGGAACAAATGTGAATTATTTGATGAATTTATGTATCGCGGGCCAAACCATTATATGTGTCAAATATGTATGATAAATTATTCAAATGATTCAGCACAATCTCATTGCCTGAGGTCTTATGACGAATCAAAAATATGTTGAAATATACAGGGTGATTCACCGCGATGGCCTATTAATCGTTTATGGAAAACTAACCATAATTTTGTACTGAAAATTTGCATATTGGAGTTTCAGACAATGATCTTTCTCCCTAAAATATTTTCAGATTATTACAACTACCGGTTATACCGAAAACAGACTCCTACTTCCTTAATTCAAATGGCACACTCAATATATTATTGCATCATTAGATTGCTTTTTTGATGTTAATTTCAGCAATATGTCATACCTTGTGAGATTGTTATGAAAAAAATATTCAGGACTCACATTTTCCTGGATATTTCTGCAGAAAAAGTTTTTTTCGAAAAAACCTTTGTCATTTTCGATTCTGCAGATATGTACTATTATAAGACTGTTTGCGGTTTGGACCAAAAATGTACAGGGTGTTTAACAGAAAATCATGAAGTTGGATAACTCAAATTCATCAAAAATCAAGATTTTCAAATTAGAACCCATGTTATATTTCGATAACTAAATTCGACACTTCATGAATTGTAATAAATTGTTCGTTGGGATTGTTGAGAAATCCATAAACCAACAAAATTTTCAATTAAGAATAATTGATTACAATTCATGAAATGTCAAATTTAATTATCGAATTTTAGTTTATTCATGTGATTTCCGGAAGTCACAGACTACTCCAAACAGCTAGAAATTGCAGTTTTTCCTCATTTCAAGCTCTTCCTCGATAACTCTCAAAGTATTCATTTTAAGTGTATGGTTTGCTTTTTTATACGTAGAATTGATTGAAATAATAAACAAATATAGGTTCTAAGTTGAAAATCTCGAGTTTTGATAAATTTGAGTTATCGAACATGATTTTCTGATAAACACCCTGTAAATTTTTGGTCCAAACCGCAAACAGTCTTATAATATTACGTATTTGTAAAACCCAAATGAAAAAGGTTTCTTCGAAAAAAACTTTTTTTTTGCAGGAGTATTGAAAAAAATGTGAGTCCTCGTCACCACAATTTTTTTCATAAGAATCCCATTAACTCATGGACCGCTGAGTTTTTACCCAAGGTATGGCATATTGCTGAAATTGTCATCAAAACGGCTATCTAATTATGCAATAAAATACTGGGTGTGCCAATTGAAATAAGGAAGTAGTAGTCTGATTCCGGTATAACCGGAATATAAGTTGTAGAGATCTGAAAATATTTCAGGGAGAAAGATCATTGTCTCAAACCCCAACATGCAAATTTTCAACACAAAATTACGATTAGTTTTCCATAAACTAGGTTTCAGTCCATAGCGCTGAATCAACCTGTATGTTTTACATTAAAGCGTACATATAAAGGAACGTATTATTTAAGGTAACATTTCCGTGAAAGAATTAAAATAATTGAATCCGTTCAGGAATAATTATCACTCATCAAAAATCAAGTCGGGATGGATAGTACCTAATATTTTCGCATTTGTCGAAGAATTTGTGTGACGGCAATATACGAATTCACTTAATTCGATTTGAGTGTTTTTTGGAACAAGAAACATGGTGACGTAAAAGTCAAGAGTAATAATCCTGAAGACGATTTCAAATAACAAGCATTCATCAAAATTAAGATGCATAGAAAACCAGGTGTGTCTACTTATACCTGTGAAACTTTCAGATAAAATGGGGGATTTTTCAGTTTTATACCTACTTGATTTCGAGAGATCGCGTCTGTTTCAGATGGCGCACACAGCATTTGTATTTGACATTTTTCGCGAATTCTCGACTCTCGTGACCTTTGAGTATAGTATAATAATATTTAAATTGTATGCTGATAACAATCTTCTATACTCTGAATAGGCCAATAGTCCAGTCATTTCATTAAAAATTCGATATGAACTGAATTGTAATTTATTGTGAAAGTTTGCAGTGTCTTAAATAATTATTTCATTTTTAAACGTCGCCAGACAGATAGTGGGAATTCGAACCATTCTGAAGAGCGCAGAATTCTTGTAAGCAGGACACCAAAGCAATATGTGGAATAATCTCAAAAGTCTGAAACAAAATTGAAATAGTACACACATCAGGGATTCTATGCATCTTAATCAAAATTAAGAAATGAAACATAGAACCAAAGTAGTTTAATTGGTATTGAATAAAACCATATTTTAGTTGACATTTTTGTTTTAATTTGATGTCGAAGGTTCTTAGCTGTGCATAGATAGCCCTCTTTTGCTGACCTGTATATTTAAAAATATCGCTTGACATACGAAAATAAGCAGAAAACATCGAAAGTGCTCTTGAAGTTATTCAAAGTTTTGGTTTCCATTTGTTATTGAAAAATATGAATGAGTGTTCTTTTCAATGGCTAAGTGGGGATGGTTGCAGGGCTCTGCAGCGGCTTGATCTTGATGGTCAATATTAGTAGCTCTACAACCGTGGTATGGATTGTAATACCATATCGGTTGAAAATAAATATGAAAAAAACCCATAAGTACTCGTTTTCACAGAGGAAATTATTCGTGCCATCAATTGTCGCTAATAAATTCCTTGCATACAATGGAATTATCTTCAACCGATATGGCATCACAATCCATCCCACGGTTGAAAAGCTACTAATATTGACTATCAAGACCATCCCCACTTTGCCATTGAAAGAGAACACTTGTTTATTCGATATTGTATCACGCAGATGTTTTGATTTTTGCATTGTCCCCCTGCACCTTGAGTATTCTCTAGAGTTCTAGAATAACGTTGGATATTTTATCTTTCCGAATATATTTTCTGAATCTGTATAGCTTGAAGCTTGCGGTGATGTCCATCATGTTTTTTTTTCCATTAAAATTAATTGTTCGTATACTCGAGATAGGAGAGTGAATGCGGTATGATAGGTGATTATTGCAACGAATTTTATGTGCAGAGCTCTTGTAGTTTCCTAGAAAAGCTCTAGGCTGTGGATATTTTTTTTCATATTGAACTGTAAACAATGAACATTTAAAGAGGGTTTAAATTTATTTCCTCGAAGGAAAGGTTTATTTTTGAAAATGATAAACTGAAACCTTTCGCTTCAACGAAGCGACCTGGCTCTGGTCGAAATTGGTAGATTTTTTCTACCAATAATTCCGAAGTTTGGACATTTTAACCTGTGAAATCATAGTTTTTTTATTATTACAGGACAAGTGAATATTGCTACTCAGTATCATTATGATACATAATATAACTATGACTGAACCGATGAAAGGATTCAGTAACAAGGCCTACACAGAATAGAACCGGTACTTTTAACTCTTACAAGTTTCCTAGGAATAAAAAAAAAGAACATGTACATACATGTGATAGAGATGTTTTGCTTGTAACTGGAATTCCATGATGTTAGTGGATGATGCTTTAGATATTTCACTCAAATATGACATTTCACATACATACCATAGGCATGAATTTGCCGTACAGCCCGTAGCATTTCCATCCAATAAAAAAGTATCAAATAAGGTGGAGACATTTCTTTACTGTTAGATGATGCATTTCTCAATATTTTTGACAAATCCGTCGTACCCATTTCCATAACGACATAAAGTTTTTTCTCCTTCTTCAAATGTTCGCTTGAAAAGATAATATTACGATAATATAATATGAAGATATAAAGCACAATATTGACGCTGCAAATACAGAAAAAAACTAAAAACATAATGTAACTAGTAAAGAAAAAAAATTCCGGAAATGAGAATGAAACCCCTCTGATTGAATAAAAACTCTGTATATCTCCTATATCACTTCTTATTGAGCAATAGTTCATATGTTTACTGCTATCCAAAAGGACCAATGAAATCTTCAAGATATATCAAATAATTGCAAAAATGATTCGTGATATTTATTATACTGTATACGCTACATTATGCTTTGTACCACTTTTGGGTTAGGTCTCGATTGTACAGTTGTTCCAGGAACCATATCAATTGATGTACAAATTGGTATTATCGACGCATAGGTTTTCAGAGCTGCATTATTTTTTGTACAAGTAATGACTAATTTGCACAATAATAGACGCAGCAATTCGGGAGGGTCAAACGTTTGCAGAGGAGTAATTGGTTCCATAAAATTTGTTGCTGTAGCAACTTATTTTCTTATTATTACAAAAAAATAATAGAAATTCAAAAGTTCTCCCCGGAAAAATGGGAAGAGATAGGCAACTGAATGACTGTTTTACTCCTCCATCTCCCCAAAGAGGACAATAAAAACAAAACATTTCTCCTCCAAGACATAATGACATGTACGAGGTGCAGAGACAGAGCAGAGGGAGAGAGAGAGCAGGGTGGAATCTCTTGATCAAGGACTAGAATTGATCGAAAAATTGAATTTCATTATCTGCAATAAACTTTCTCAACTTTATCTTGAATTGCTTATTATTCTGCATATTTTTTAAGTATTTAGGAAGCTCATTATACAGGGTGGCCATTTGAAAACGAAACAGACGAGATTACAGACGAAATAAAGTTTTTCGATAGAAATGCTCGGACAGGTCGATTTCTGTTTCGAGGGGGACAACTTAAGATGTAGGTTACGGACGCATAGCGCTTCAACCCTTGCTGCTACAACCCCCACCCCCAATTTTTGAATAGGGAAGATGGGGTGAGTGATACCTCAATTTAAAGGTATTTTTATACTGATTTCAGCACAGTAATTGTTTTTTCATTTCATGCATTATTTCTCGAAATATTCATGCGTTAGTTAGTTAGGAAGGAAGCCACAGTCATGGTTGTTTTGAAGCTCAAAATATCGATTTTTCACAAAACACTACAAGTGCCATGAAAACACCACTTCATTTTCAAATACTTAGTTAAGAATATTTCGAGAACTAATGCATAAAATGAAAAAACAATTACTGTGCTGAAATCAGTATAAAAATACCTTTCAAATGAGGTATCACTCACCCCATCTTCCCTATTCAAAATTTGGGGGTGAGGGTTGTAGTAGCAAGGGTTGAAGCGCTATGCGTCCGTAACCTACATCTTAAGTTGTCCCCCTCGAAACAGAAATCGACCTGTCCGAGCATTTCTATCGAAAAACTTTATTTCGTCTGTAATCTCGTCTGTTTCGTTTTCAAATGGCCACCCTGTATAATTCAGGTTCGAGATATATTATTGATTTTTGGGTTAAACTTTTGTGAAATAATGGCAGAACAATGAGTGAGTTTGTGGCTCCCCTTGTAGCTTTAAAATTTCTACGGTTCATTAATTTATCTTCCTGAGAACGGGTCCACATTAAACTTTTGTATATGAACAAAGATCGCACACTCATGACTCCTAGCTCTTCGTGCAACCCACTACTAGAATCATATTTATTTTTTTTTCAGTATGATCTTCAAAATTGTGTTTTGTAGGATATTTAGTGTGGTGTTAAAAATTCCTCCCCAGGCAAGAATACAATATCCGATAACTGATTGAATTAGGGATGTATATAAAATTTTCAAAGTTTTCCGGCACAGTATATTTCTCAATGTGTAAAATGTATTCATAAGTGATATAACTTTCCTGGTAATACTGATAATATGGTCCTGCCACCTTAAGTGATGATTGACAATGACACCCAGATATTTAAATGAATCTGTTTTCTCTATATATAAACAGTCACACACATTAATCGAGCAATTGAGATGGTGCATTTTCAAGTTGCTGTTTATTGGCTGGTCAGTGGCAGTAGATGAGAATGTCATGTACCTAGTTTTTGCTATATTTATATTTAATAGATTGTAATTGAATCATATCTGAACTTTTTTCATATTTTCTTCAGCGCTCTTGTGTAATTCCTGCCAGTTCTTGTCCAAGAATATGATCGCTGTATCATCAGCATAGCTTACTATGTGACCTTTAAAATTACTCATAGCCGATATGCTATTTATATAGACAAGGAACAGTACAGGTCCCAATACTGTCCCTTGTGGTATGCCAGTGGTTACAGTTCTACTTGCACTCCATTCATTCCCCACCTTGACTTGCTGGGTTCTCTCAGATAGATAGTTAGTAAGAAGGTTAAGCGACTTTCCCCTTACTCCATAATTCTCAAACTTCTCCAGAAGAATATCATGTGACCCGGTGTCGAAAGCCTTGGTAATATCTAGAAACACTGCCAGGCACGTTGTCGATTCATCCATTTCAGTCAAGATTTTCGTTGTGAAATCAATGATAGCCTTTTCAGTATTAGAATTATTTATAAATCCGAATTTCCTTTGAGTCAATACTTTATTTTTCTCAAAAAAGGAGACCAACCTGCTTCTCAAGCATTTTTCGAAAATCTTGGCAAAATTATTTATTAAAGAAATTGGTCGATAGTTTGTCAGCAAGTATGGATATCCCGTCTTGAAGACAGGTGTAACAACAGAAACCTTCCATTGTTGTAACTGATGGTGATATTGGATTTATTTCTGATGAGGAATTGAAACCTGTTTTTGTAGAATATTTGTACCTCAGATAATTTATCGACGGTGCATTCCTTACTGTGTAGTATGTAACCATATACGGTGACCAGGAATCTCTCCCCTGTTGCTGTAATGTTTTTCTGAGTTACCTCAGGGTTTTTGAGCACCCAAGGTTAAGGTATCAGTGACAATTTTCGAAAACTTCAATTTTAATGTTGCTGAAGTCGTATCAAACACTTCCTTTCGTGATAATTCTGTTCTAAGGAGCTTTTAGAGAAGATTATGTAGTTGAAGGCACATTTCTATATCAGGAAGAATACTTCTTTTCACGCATATATCTTAGTATAACCTTCATCATTTCGAATGTATAATGTATTTGTTGGACCATGATGATCTTGTCCTAATTGAAACATCACATCAGTAGCAAATAGAGTACATATTTGCCTTCAAACACTGACCAGTTGTGAATGATATGTTCCACCTAGTTTAAATATCTTTTTGCACCTCATTCAATAGGCTTTCTTGCAGCATTGGCTCTTTATTGAAACTTTCCAATGTACATATCAATCCTGGTTCCTAATTAAATTCTGGTAGCTGTCCATGGAAAAACCTTCGAATGAAACTTAATAATATACTCACCAGGAGAAATTGTTTCCTTCACGTTTATCATATCCTGGAAAATTCATTCGCCGAACACAAATGAATATATCTCTTTGACATGATGTCTTTAGGTTTTTAATTTTGATCCAGGAATAATCTCCAGTACACGCTGATGACAAATCCGTGGTCAAAATCAATTCTGTCCATCCGTCCGCTCCGTAAACACGATGAATCTCGAATGGAAAACCATTGGATAAAAGAAGTTGTTCGAGTTCACAGAGGACAGTATTCTACTGCAGTTGAAGTAACCACACTCTTTACAAGTAATTATATCTATGTAGCTGTTGATTTCCACTCCGAGATAATAGAAGCTCATTGTCTGTTGTTCAGCTCTAGTTTGCATCGAACCGGTTCTTTACTTATTACCATGCATACAGATTTGGAAAATTCACTCGGAAATATCGGATTTAGCGTACAAATCTTCAAGTCGCTCTAGCTCCAATGAAACAGTGTAAGAATCGAAACATGAGTGCGATGCCATATCAAGTAAAAATCTGGTCTTCGCGAACGGCCGCTGGCAGGCGTAGTGGGGATGTGTTGTTCTGGAGTTTTGATGGTCCGCGAACCGCTATCAGTAAACATTCACACTTCAAACGTGGTGTGTAGGACGTCAGGCCGTATCGGTTTGATATGAATATTATTATGATAATTTTGTTGTGTGTATGCGAGGAATTTATTTGCCACAATAAATGCAACATATAATTTCCTCATTGTAAATCATGTTATTTTTCGCCATAACTGGTTTGAAAGTAAAATAAATTCTACATAAAAAAATTGAAAAACAAAAAAACAAATTCTAAAAATTGAGAGATCGACAAATTTAAATTAAATGTTCAAATAATCCACTTTGTTGAGCCAAACAGTAGCCAAATCTATTATGAAGAGATAATCTCATCTCTCTGAACAGATTCGGCATAGTTGCTATTTTGCCACAAAGTTCGATTACTTTGGACCTTAATTCAACAAGATTTGTCGCTCTGTCAATTTCATGCCCATAAATCAAATTTTTCAGATATCCCCAAAGGAAGTTTTCTTTGTGTCTAACACCCGGGAAAATAAATCATGAATGCTCCCAACCATTCATTCTCCACCATACTCGAAAAACTTATTATATACGCCATCAGGCCCAGGAGATTTTCGTGTCTTCAGTTTTTCAATGGAATCTCTCACTATATCTTTAGATAAATCTGCAGTATTTTTGTTATGCCATTCTGGCTCGACTTCCATTCAATTTTCCTCCTGTAGTCTTTATAGATCACTGAAATATTCATACCATTGTCTGCTATTTATTGATGGTATTTGTACGAATTCTGTTATTCCCTTCTGATTTCGTAATAATTTCCAGATATTTCTTTGAACTCCATATAAATCGTGCTCTATGTCTTTACCATACTTTTTCCAGTGGCCCTCTCTGATTGATTGTTACGGTTCCTGATCACTTGCATATTGCATATTTTTCTGATGTTGGGTTCTCATATTGTATTAGGCCAACTGAAAAGTCCCCGGTCTGATGCGCAGATGGCGGTGCTAGTATTAAATCCATATAATTTTTAATTAGTACCAATCTTCAAACAATACGTGTCAAAATTTGAGAGCAGTTCTACCATTAGTTTGTGAAATATTGCGTTGTGAGTGTAGCTACTTTTTTATTATTATTTGAAGAAAGATGGAAAAAAGATAGATAGATAGGTTGAAGCAAAATCTTGACTTGATGAAGAGTTTCCAGGGTCTGCACCAGTAAAATCAAGCATCATTGATTGGTATGCTAAGTTAAACGTGGTGAAATGAGCACCGAAGACGGCGAACGCAGTAAAAATCAAAAAAGTTCACAAAATAATTTCGAATGACCGTAAATTGAAGTTGATGAAGTTGTCTGAAACAAAATCGAGTCAGTACACACACCAGGGATTCTATGCATCTTAGTGTCACCGTACCGCTAAGAACATTAATAAGAGGAACGGAAATCGCCTTGTAACTGATGCATTTGTTTCGATGCCAACATTCGTCACTTCTTGCCTGACGGGACACTATAGCAGTAGCGTTACATAATTTGATTAATTTCAAAATTATTAATTCATGCTCAAAAATAGTTCACAATGTTATTTATTCATAAAAATTCTTTCGTGTTTCAAAAGGGTCGATGTTTTTCTCATTTTAATGATTTAGCAATTGTGAAGTTATGAAAAAAAGATTCCTGATGAAGTATTCAACAATCAAATCAGGATTCTCCACGCCTGACTCGCACACACAATTGGCTAGCTTGATTGTGATTAGTAACAATTCCATCTTTCTTGTATTTGGGATCGACCACAAATAAAGAAGAAGTATAAGAATACTTTTCGTTGAATGGTACCATTTTGAACCTCAAACACCCTGTGTAGTTTGTGATTACAGTTTACAATAAACAATGTATACATCTGAAACTGTAGTCGTCTCTCAAAATCAAGTTAGCATAAATCTTCTGTTTTGACCCAAAGTTTTACAGGAATGAGAAGTCACATCAGGGTTTCTTGGCATCTTAATCAAAACCAATGATGTGACATTTGACTCACTTTAGAGGTTCATTTACAAAGAGGACACTTTTTCTTCCCATCATGATTGAAAATTTTGGAATAACCCAAAAAATGTTGAAATAAATAACTAGAAACATCTAAAAACACACTATATGTTCATGACACATATCTCGGGAAAAATGTAGTAGAAATGCAAAAGAACATGTTTCCGCAGGAAATATTAAATATTCTTCACACCACAAAATCGAAAATGCATGAAATTATTCAATCTGTCATATTTAACTGAGAATCATTCAAATGAATAGATTTCAGATAAATATGTTGTAGACACCGTAAAATTGCATAATATACTCTCTCTATCTCTTTATCTGAGGTTAGGTTATTAAATAGATTAGGCCATTATGTCATAATGCATAGCCATAGCCAATTGGTCAGATTGTAATGATTCGAAGTACTCATGACCATTCAGAAGCCTATTTCGGTCATGCGAAGTGTTGAATTTCCCCCTAACAGCTGTTCCTTGGCGTCAGGTTGCTCTATTTAGGGCCGGTTTTTTTACATGCAAATAAATGAATTCATTCCTATTGCGCAGGTTTTATTCGTTGATAAAAACTGCGCTGTAGGAATAAATTTATTTATTTGAATGAGAAAAAAAAGGCTCTTAATAATATAATTCATTTCATTTTTGAAATTTCTCACTCACCTAAACTGTAAAATCCAAAGGTAGTACCAAAGTTTCAATAGAAATGATATAAAATAATAGATTATTAATGGAATATACTCACTAATCATACAGTCTGATGATGCGATCAAACTTTTGCAATTTCCGTAAACAATCAACTTCTTTCAAGAATCCTTCAGAAGATGGGGAATCGAGATTTACACATTTAATCGCTCTATTTACTTTAGCAAAATAATCAAAACATTGATAAACCTCTGAACTACCTCCTTTTCCAAGGACTTTCATAATAAGATAGGTAGTTCCTCTGATTCTTAGTTTTGGAAATTCGATATCTGATATATAGCCCTGAGGAATTTTAGAAGTTGAGGCTGGTTCTCTTGGTTTTAGTAAACTTGCAGGTTGTATGGGTGTCCTAAACATATCTGAAAATTTCTTTTCTTTTTGAGATAGTTGTGATGTACATTTATTGGTCAGACTTATGGTTTCTACTTCAGTTTTTACTGGTGTATAAAGAGATAATTTGCCAATACCCAAATCTGAGTAATCTGTAAGTCTTTTATTCTCAATTTTTTTTGAAGTTTCACTAGGAAGACTTGTATAAATTACTTGACCTTTGATTGGTGTTTTAAAGTTTGAATGACATCCAAGTGTTTCATCTAGAATCATTTCTTTTGGGTTTTCCATTTCAAGAATACTTGCAGCAGAGTTATTCTCGAAGTCATAAATATTTTCTAATTCTCCAACATGGTCTTCATCATCATCATCATCATCCATAGGTAAAACTTCAGGTAGTGATTCGTTCATGGCTAATTCTAAATCTTGTTCTAAATCCAAAGGTATGAATTGAAGTTTTCTGAAATTGTGTTAACACTATAGAAATAAGAATTGAGAAAAATTCAATTGAAAAACTAAAATATTAGAGTAAATAGTTCATAATATATTAGTAATATGATTAATATGTGAAGGAAAGAATTTTAAATTAAACTTTTAATGCTTCCTTTCCCTATTTGAGGATAAACAAGATAGTAAGATAATGGCAGGTTTTCTAGCCTTGGCCTGATCGGTTTCTCCTATAACTGTGGCAAGCAACATCTAAGGTTCTAGGTTGTAGATTGTAAATTGACACTGGATGCCTAGAACTGTGGTAGGCACTTTATGGGTTTCGAGGTTGTTTTTTGTTACTTGATTGACTTATTCCTAATATTCCAGTGTTATGTGAAGAACTAAGACCTAGGAATTCTTAAAGAGTCCATATGTAGTTGTAGGCATTAGGTGGAGAATTGATTAGACCAGAGTTATGTCCAAATCAACTGATTTCATCACATTGCTTCTTTTCACACCAATTAACAATATTAAATGCAGCTCAATAGAAGAAGTATACTCACTTAATTTCACTGGTCTCATTTTTATTAGATGCTGAATCCATATTTTACAATTTTTATTTAGAAATAATGGAAACACTTGGCTACAAATAAATAAACATGTCTTTCAAAATATGAAATACTGAGAAAAAAAATATATTTTCATTGAAAAAGTCAGTCATTACATTCAAAATAAGTACGGTTATGAATGTTTTGAGATATGACCATAGAGCTGTAAGCACATAAATTGATGAAGTAACATTGTTTTAATCCATAGACAAACTAAAAAAATAGATGAGCCACTCGTATATTCCGCGCCATCTGTCGGAGGAGGACACTAATACACGAAAAAATTATTTTCAATTTGATAGTTAGATGTCGTTGCATTCATGGAGATCACTCGTGAATAGTGGCTCCCATACACGTTACGGTCTATTGGGAGGAAAGTCTCCAGGTTTATATGCAGCTTGTGTGGGGAGATGTATGAAAATAGTAAGTATAATGTATAATCATTATTATCAAAAAACCTTTGAAATGTCAACTGACACAAGGAGTTGTTTGACACGTTCTTTTTGAAATATAATAAATTTCGATATGCCTGCAAGAGTGAAGACGTGCTGTGTTATTGGATGTGAAAATCGAGATGCAAGAAGGTAATTATAAAATATGAATTCAAAACCCAATTGAAAACTTTTTAACGTCAACACAAGATTTGCAGTACCTATAAAAGAATATATTTATTTTATTTTCGTAGATATGCCATCACTACCGATGAGAAAATTCGAAAAGTGTGGCTTGAGCGCATCGGCAATAGGAAACTTTTGGAATTGGAGAAATATCAAATTAAGCATGTTAGAATATGCCAGTGCCATTTTCATAATGATTGTTTGGAAAGCAATGGAAAGCTGAAAAAAGGTTCTTTGCCCTCAATTGATTTGCCAGGTAATTAACTGAAGGAGCTTTATAGTAGGTATAAATACTCATATTTTGTATTATTGAATTCATTATTTTTAGTTTTTGAGAATGTTTTCAATGCAATTATTAGTTTATTGATTAGATATTTATGAAATAAATCTGTATTTTTAATTGGTGATATTTCAGTTAATAAATTTTTATTCTATCCAGAATTTGATTATTGATCCTCATTTCTCGATTCCAAAAGAAAATCAGATGAAAGTTCGTTGCAGGTATTATTTTCATGAAAATAAATTTCCTCACTCATCGATAACTTGCACGAATCCATTTCTGATTTCCTTTTGGAATTTGAATTTCAAAAAATTTTTTGCCTCTTGTATATGGGTGTACCTACCTATTCAAAAGGTGCACTACAGAATTCTTTTTGAGGCAGCTTTACGATACAGATTCCTTTTTCAATTGAGCTTTTTTCACGAATTAGTAATGTTCTACAAAAACAGATGGCGTTGAAGCTTGTTCTACTAGTGTCTCATCTATTCTCCGTTTAGTTAGTCTATGTTTAAATCTAAGGGCCAGTTGTACCATTTGCCTAATCGGTGATTAAAAATTCAAACATTGATTACGTTCTGATTTCTCTTGCACCATCTGTCAAATGACGTTTAATGTGGCCTAATCACCGATTACACTAAACAGGAAAATTTGGACGTTTATTTTCCCGATTAGTTTTAAATAAGATGCATCTTAGTTTTAAACAAGGTTCTGCGCATAGACATAATTTCAATTTGATATTAGGTCTATGGTTCTGCGCAACTCAAAACGTCAAAACATATGACTTATTACATAACCATAAACATTATGTTTTTATGGACATAACCTGATGGATAACCATGGAAGGAGTCTAGAGAGAGACTTACGGTATGGCTGTTTAAAGTTGTTCAACAGATTGCCAGATAAAATAAAAATAGCTAGTCTTATTAATAGGTTTAAAAAAGAAGTCCATACGTTGCTGATGAACCTAGAACCATATTCAGTGGAAGAGTATTTATTGAGGAGACTAGCTAGAGCTCACCGATTCTTGATTTTTGACATAAAAAATTTTAATAATTTGCTTATTTATGTATTCAGGTTATTCCTCAAAATAAAGATTATTATTATTACTTTAAGAATACATCACAAAAATAAATCTACTCTTGAAAATGAAGAGCATATTCGACAAAAGTTCACAAAATTAATTCTTTTCAAAGGACAATAACTCAGATTTTAAAATTTTTAATATATTAAATCTCAAAATCTGATGTATTAATTTTTTAAATCTTCATTAAATTAATTCTGTTGAATTTGTATTTTTTTCAAATCCCTTCACTTTCCTACAATATTCTTTCATTATGTTAACAACTGTTTTAAGCGAGATTTTTTTTTAAATTGATTTTTACTCGCATTTACCAACAGCTTGTGTGAATTCATATCATTTGCAAAATTCAATAGGAATTGAATAAGTAATTTTATCGACGTTTCCAATTCAAAAAAAATATTTTGTCCAAATTTGTATTTTACCAAGAGGAATTTTAATGAATAAATCGATAATTTTAAGCAATATTGCAGAAGTAGTAATGTGGAAATATCGAATTAGGAAGTCTTAATATGAATATCATGATTTAATTCTCCTAAAGTACCTATGATATTCAAAAATTACAAATTATCCTGCGGCGACCGTAACTCCGGTTCAAAAACCCGATTGTTTTGCCCCGTATAACGTGGTCTCCGATTGTTCATCTTTGTCAAACTAGTGCAATGCGTATTAGCTCTATTTCTCTCTAATGCGCGTTTACATTCCTAACACCAAAATAAAAGCATAGACTCCTTCCATGTATTATTAGTTCAATGTGATGGTGTCGCATTGTAAGTTTCTGTGTTTGGTTTTGTGAGGAATTTCAAAATCGAAATATGGATTCAGATTCAGATCGTGAATTATCATTCAATGACAATTTATAATAATAATTTGTAATTTATTTTAACTTTTTACCACAAGAACAGAGAACATTATACTAGAAAATTGAAATTCCTGATTTTTCTATGATCACCATCGTTATTTTGAAATGTTGCCAAATATATCTCCTGTTTAGCTAAACATTGATTATTATCAAACGGTGCAATCGGTACAAATTGTAGAAACAGTTGTAGAAGTTATAATCATCGATTAGTACTAAACATTGATTAGGTAAACAGCGTTCATTTTTTGAATGGTGCAATTGGCCCTAAGAACATTAATAATGTTTAAACCAAAAATAAATTGAAGAAAAGATAAATGTGGGTTATATAATATATATTTCAATGATTCCATAATAATATTATATTTCCATGATTGCCGTCAAGAATTGACACCCTGGAGCATAGACGAATCCCTCCTTTCTCTATGCATAACGTCCCAAAACCATAGACCTAATATCCAAAAATTGATATTAGGTCTATGCCCAAAACTGATTATCAGAAGGGTATCTGAATATGGCCGACTCACGTTTCCGCTTAGCAGTGACGTAGTGAGATAAAAATTTCATTCATTCAAAAATAATACATAATAGCTGAAAGCTAGCATTTATAGGGGTACATTGAACTTAATATAAAATAAATTTTACTAACGAGTTGAATAATTACAAAAAATTATTAGCAATTAAGTACTATAATGGAATAATGAATAAATCTGATTGATAAGGGTTTTTTCAAACTTCACGTATATGATGCTATATTAAATTTTGAAGTTTTATTTTATTTATAGTTTTGTAAAGGACAGCTTGGAATTGAAGTGAACGAATTTAAGGAATGGAATAGTTGAATGATAATAATAATTATCATCCTAAATGTACTGGGTATAATGAATTGATGAACAAATTTGACTGCTATAATGAGTAAATTCTGTAACTCGGAGTGTAACTTCCGATATTATTGGAGGTATGTCATCAAAAGGCGGAGGTTTGCTCTCTAACTGATAGGCTGGGCATATATAATCATAATATTGTTTATTTGTCAAATTCTACAAAAATTAACAATTCATGTATTCTCTTTCCCATCATGATGAATAGACAAATAAACTAAATGAAAATTCCCACAAAGCTTGAAGGCTTGGAGGTAGATGAAGGTCCATAAGTAACATTTATGTTCTTTTTCATTCAAATGGACAGAATCCATATGAATTTGGTATTAAACTTTCTGGTTGTCTGCATGATCACATAAGTAATTCTTGTTCAAATGGAAAGAATCTATATGCTTTTTGAGATAAGCTTTCCGGTTGGCTGCATAATTATATAAATGACATTTATGTTCTTTTTTATTCAAATGGACAGAATCCATATGAATTTTGAGATGAACTTTCTGGTTGGCTGCATAATCACATAAGTAACATATATGTTCTTTTTTATTCAAATGGACAGAATCAATATGATTTTGAAGGGTTTCTTTCTGGCTTGCAGCATACTCACATAAGTGACATTTAAATTCTTTAATGTTCAAATGGACAGAATCCATATGAATTTTAAGATGAACTTTCTGGTTGGCTGCATTATCACATAAGTAACATTTATGTTCTTTTTTCATTCAAATGGACAGAATCCATATGAATTTTAAGATGAACTTTCTAGTTGGCTGCATAATCACATAAGTAACATTTATGTTCTTTTTTATTCAAATGGACAGAATCTATATGAATTTTGAGGTTAGTTTTCTTGCTTGCAGCAAACTTTTATGTTCAAATGGACAGAATCTATATGCCTTTTCAGGTTATGTTTCTGATTGACTGCATACTCACATAAGTGACATTTATGTTCTTTTTTTTTCAAATGGACAGTATCTATATGCCTTTTGAGGTTATGTTGCTGATTGACTGCATACTCACATAAGTGACATTTATGTTTTCTTTTATTCAAATGGACAGCATCTATATGAATTTGTAGGATTTCTTTCCTGCTTGCAGCATACTCACATAAGTAACATTTATGTTCTTTTTTATTCAAATGTACAGAATCCATATGAATTTTGAGTTGAACTTTCCGGTTGGCTGCATAATTACATAAGTGACATTTATGTTCTTTTTTATTCAAATGGACAGAATCCATATGAATTTTGAGATGAACTTTCTGGTTGGCTGCATAATCACATAAGTGACATTTATGTTCTTTTTTATTCAAATGGACAGAATCTATATGCTGTTTGAGGTTATTCTTCTGATTGGTAGCAAACTCACATAAGTGACATTTATGTTTTCTTTCATTCAAATGGACAGAATCCATATGAATTTTGAGGTTAACTTTCCGGTTGGCTGCATAATCACATAAGTGGCATTTATGTTTTTTTTTATTCAAATGGACAGAATCTATATGCTTTTTGAGGTTATTTTTCTGATTGGTTGCAAACTCACATAAGTGACATTTATGTTTTCTTTTATTCAAATGGACAGCATCTATATGATTTTGAAGGGTTTCTTTCTTGCTTGCAGCATACCCACATTGGTGACATTTAAATTTTTTTATGTTCAAATGGACGGAACCTATATGCTTTTTGAGGTGACCTTCTCGGTTGGCTGCATAATCACATAAGTGACATTTATGTTCTCTTTTATTCAAATGGACAGCATCTATATGAATTTGTAGGGTTTCTTTCCTGCTTGCAGCATACTCACATAAGTGACATTTATGTTCTTTTTTATTCAAATGTACAGAATCCATATGAATTTTGAGGTAAACTTTCCTGTTGGCTGCATAATCACATAAGTGACATTTATGTTCTTTTTTATTCAAATGGACAGAATCTATATGCTTTTTGAGGTTATTTTTCTGATTGGTAGCAAACTCACATAAGTGACATTTATGTTTTCTTTCATTCAAATGGACAGCATCTATATGATTTTGAAGGTTGTCTTTCTTGCTTGCAGCATACCCACATAGGTGACATTTAAATTCTTTTATGTTCAAATGGACGGAATCTATATGCTCTTTGAGGTGAACTTTTCGGTTGGCTGCATAATCACATAAGTGACATTTATGTTCTCTTTTATTCAAATGGACAGCATCCATATGATTTTGAAGGGTTTCTTTCTTGCTTGCGGTATACTCACATAAGTTACATTCGAATTCTTTCATCTTCAAATGGACAGCATCTATATGAATTTGTAGGATTTCTTTCCTGCTTGCAGCATACTCACATAAGTGACATTTATGTTCTCTTTCATTCAAATGAACAGTATCCATATGCACTTCGAGATTGCTTTTTTGGTTGAAAGCAAAGTCACCTGTTTCATATTTGAAAGACAATCTTATTCCATTCTCATCAGTGAAATGATGAACAATATCCATGATTTCAGTCTTTTTATCCTCAATATGCCCCCCATCAGTTGTGTACTGAAAACTAGAACCAAAAAAATAATTGCAACATTTTAATTTTCAATTATAAGAGGTTTGAAGAGAAAACAATTTCGACAAACACTGAAAATTTTCATTCAAGTGTTCTTCTAAAAAATCGAAATTTCAAAACGATTTTATAAAAGAATATTTCACAAAGTGTGACATCTTTGTAAAAAGTGTTGTTGCTTGACTACATTGATTTTCCTAATTAGAGAATTTGAAAGAGAAATTTCAATATCACATAATATAATCAAAGAGACTTTATTCATAGAAACTATTGAAATCTTCAAGATCTAATCAACACAATTTCATAATAAATAAATTTCGAGAATATGGATATAGTATCTGTGTATTTGAATTATTACAAAATAGAGAAAATTATTATTAAATTGTAACTAAATACTTTACATTATTCGAAACAAAAGAGATGGTCAACATTTTCTGACATTGTTCATTAAAATCAAGTGGACAAAGTGAAAGTGAAAAAAGTTAAAATTTGGCCTATCAACACTATCAAGAAAATATGATGAATGCTTACTCCAAGTCATATGAGTTTCCTTTTTCATAGCTATCATCATCTTCTCCCATTTCCATCTTTACTCTGTCATGATTTTCATCTAGGAAAATTTTTGGGTATGTTTCCATTTCTGACTTCAACACTTCTTAATTGTGAAAATAAATATGTACAAGTACAAATCAAGAACAGTTTATATTGTATTATCTTTACTGTGCACGATAGCATGTAGCTTGTCTTTTTTTCCCCGACTAAAAAGATAATATCACAGATAACAAGTCTTTGATAATATCTCCACGACACTCTCCACGAAGAAATAACAACTTTTACAATTACAACTTACAACAGTTAGGTTAGGTTAGTTTGGATCTGTCTCTACTTAGGTTAGCAGCATAGACAAAATCTATGGTTAGCCTTAGTCTTTGATTTTGGTCATAGAGAAATTCTTTTTTTATGATTTTAGTATGCTTATAGAAATATAATATATATATATATATATATATATATATATAATTGGAATCAGATCCCATAATCTTCATTTCGAATTACTTCGAAATTCTTCTGTTTACAATCATAGATAAATAATCTTCATTTCGAATTACTTCGAAATACTTCTCTTTACAATCATGTATAAATAATCTTTATTTCGAATTATTTCTAAATACTTCTGTTTACAGTCATGGTAAATAGTGCTTACAATTCCCTACACGGGAAATCAAATGTTGTAGAGGGCGTAGCCTACCTTCAAATTGAGAATAGTCAACAAGATTATATATAGTTCGAATCTTAGAATAGGGAGCGTATTCGACTGGCTGCACCAGTCTATGTGCACCAGTGCGAATTAATTCGAACTAATTATGTCATTTAGCTCTACAAAAATTCGAATTAATTCGCACTGGTGCTGCCAGTCGAATACGCTATAAGATAGAACTTAAAAGGAACGGAAAGTAAACATCTGTGCTCGGTTCCGAATACAAGAGAGATGGAAGTTTAGTATCTCCAATCCTAAGGCGTGTAGAATCCTGATTTGATTGTTGAATGTTTCATCAGAAATTTTGAAGCCAGATGTTCTATTGCTTCGGAATTTTTTCCGAGTAGCATAATTACATATTTTTTATGATCGAGCAATCCCAGCATCCGACTACAACATCGTCGGCTTTAGAAGAAGTATTTTTGTAGGACGCGTTCAACTCACTATATACTACTACCTACCTAATTGGTGATGATAATAAAATTCAAGCTACCGATCAGTTGATATCCAAAATGAAATCCTTAATATTAGTAAAATAGTAGTATCATTAGTGTGGCGAAGTGCTGTAAAGGGATATTATGGATAAAGAGAAAGAGGAAGAGCCAGGCGCGGATCCAGGCCCCACTTTTGGGGGGGGAACTTTTAGATTCTCAAAATACTGAAAATGTGGAACCCAGACACTTCCGCCATTTTGGGACGTCATTTTTTGCCGTTCATTAATATGGGTTTTCACAAATTGTATTGAAGGTAAACATTTTTGCTGATTTAGTAATTATTTGAGCCTTAGTATGTCAAATTCTAGGAGGGCCGGCAAAATTTAAGAGGTGCCCGGGCCATTTGGGGGGGGGAACGTCCCCCCAGTCCCCCCCCCCCTCCTGGATCCGCGCCTGGGAAGAGCACATAGCATATTAGCAGATAAACGGCAGATATTTCAAGAAAAGAACCAGAAGAATCTATTGGAATTATATTCCAATTTCATTTTGATGCAAAGTGTAACAGAGTACAAGAAGATTTTGTTGGTTTTGTCGAATCAGAAGGTCTGGACGTGAAGTAGTATATCGCAAAGGCAATAGATCAGTTTGTGTCCAAAGAACTCAATCCAGAAAAGTGCGTTTGGCTTGGATTCGACGGCTGTTCGACAATATCTGTACTAGCAATCGTCCGTCAAAAATACACGAAAGCTTTGTTTTTCCATTGTCACATAAACTGAACCTGGTGATTAATGATCTCAATGCTCTATCAGATATCCGGAACAAACAAAATTTTTCAAATGATCAAAAGTCACCGTGATGATGCAGAAAAAGTAGCTGAGAAAATAATGAAAGATGCCTTTACAAACGCCGAAAAGCTTGGACTAGAAAAATAATTAGAGGCTCTACCCGGACTGTCGAAAGACAAATTCATAGGAGCAACCAACCAGCCACTAGCCCATAGTACTGGAGAAGGTCTAAAATTATTGCTTAGTTGGATTACATCATCAGAAGGTTTCCTGAAGAAAACACGCCAGCGTATACATTAAGTAGACTACACCCTGCTCAAATGCAAGACAATTCATTCCATTTCCAATGCTTGTGACACTTTTTTCCAGATTTAGAATTTAAGCATCATAAATGTACTCGAATTGTGTCAAAGGATATGGCAGGACAAACCTGAACTCAATTTCAAGGAGCTGACCGTAATTCATTCAATGAAAGAAACACAGAACGTTTTTCCTGAGACGGAAAAGGCTCTGCAAATTTTGATCGCTCTACTTGCACTGTGGAGCGATCATTCAGCACCCTGCGAAGAATTAAGACTTGGCTGAGGAGTTCGATACTTGAGAGTCGACTTTACGGTTTGGCGATGATGAGCATTTATCGTACAGCAACTGGTGAAAACTTCACAACAGGGTAGTTAAATAATTTTCAAAAAATCCGAGAAGTAGGTTAGGTTAGGTTAGTTTTTTTTTTGTTTGTCCCTCCCCTTGACCAACGGCTAGCGACGCCCTTGGAAATTAGTGTTCTGTGTTTTGTCTTGTTACATTTCAACTACGATTCATCGTTCGTAGCACCTTGCGAACGGTTGTCGAGACTCGAGAATACCATTTTTGGATTGTATAAGCAAATGACCATTGTTCATTTTCGGAGTTCCGAATGATGTCTAGCATAGCACTGCTCTTCTTTCAAGGAGGTCACTATGGAAATCGTTTCGGTCCATTATTAGTCGTTCCTGGGTCTTCTTTGAGCTGTCGCAGGTTGATCGCGTAATCAAAACCATATAAAAGAATATCGAAAGGAAATTACACAATATTTCTTGATTATACAAGTCAGAATCACCGTGAAACAACCCGGAACTCGATAAAGTACTGATTTAGTAGGTTGGTAATTCAGACTCGAGATGGCGTACAGATTTGTGCAATCTCCAATGGTCAATAATAATTATTAGAATTAGGTTCAAGAAGTAAATATTATTTTTGATGAATTCGATTATATCAGCTTTTTTATTCAAACTGAAAATGAACCATTTAGAAGGTGTCATCGATTCCCTATAAAGTACGTCTTCTGTGCCGTAGTGCATATCAAAAATAAATAAATGGTAGTCTAATCAACCGATAATCTATATTTGGTTATGTATATTTTCGTTGCCTGTGAATCACATAGCTTTTCAGGATTTCAGGTACTTGGATTTCCTTTAAATCCTTGACACAATTGAGTCGAGATATCATGCTAGAATTGTTTATCTTATTTGTTTGTTTAATTTTTATTCCGACTCTATTTTATATGAGACATATTAGGAATTCGCAAAGTGATTGTGATTCATCTGGTGAATCTTCCGAAAGTGAAGACGAAATGAAGTATATTCCAGATGAAGGGAAATCCATTCTAAGTAAGCGAAATACTTTTGATTCCTATTCTAACAATATCATGTTTCCTTTCTCCTTTTTGAAAACGATAATGATAACAATTGAATATGTTATATTTATTTATTCGTATTTCTTGAATTCGAGGAAATAATTTCTGTGTTTCTTTTTATCTTATCCATTCATTAAAAACCAAAGTCACAATAGGAACAGAAATAGATTAAATTTAGACACCACTAAGTTGAGGAATTTCAAAAGGAACATATCGAGATAATTGCTCACGTAAGTGAAATGATGAGCAGATTGGAGACAAGTTTTGCTAGCAGACAGGAAGTGATGTTGGTTTTGGTGGTGCTTTAACCTAGGTGGAAAATTGTCTGTTAGAGAAGTTTGAATTTAGTGTTAATATCATCAGAGATGACCTTGAAGTATTGAGAGAAAGCAATATTGATCTTTTTAGAATTGTCAGCATCGAAAAACCTTTCTAGTAACACAATTTTAGAGTTCAATCGTGTATGCAATGGTACTACGAAAGCACCTTCATGAAAAGAATAAAAATTGTGCCAACTGCCAAGATTATATCCTGTAATATTATAGAGTGGAAAATGGTGAAAACTTTAATCAAAGACTTAAAACAAACAATAAGATTTCATAGTTTAAGCTAGGGTCTGAATACCTTAATATTTAGAACGTTGTTACCAATCAGAAGCTAGGCACAAGAAATCATTGAGCCATTTTTAGTGAATAACCACTAATGATCACGGTTATTATTGGAATTGCCCTTTGTTTTGGCCCTTTAGGAATAACCCAAATAACCAACTTCCGTTTGAATACAGTATCATTAAGTCACAAACGGGTTGGCTTTGAACACTAACATCATTATTTATTATGGCCATCAATAAATTAAATTATCATAAGTGTCTCTCATGGGATATCTGTCCATTGTTGTTTCAGTTCTGAAAGTTATTGGTTTATAATATATATTATTATAACCACGATTATAAGGTGAGAATAACAAAATCAGTATTAGAAAATGACCTTAACCATTATTACTCAGGAAGGTTGATAATATTTTGGGGGAATCGAATCTACAGGTGAGTCTTTGACTTGTATCGGGTGTCCCAAATTCGTTGTCTAGTGAGGGGATCTCAGAACCTCTTTGAGCTAGAAAAAATTAATGGCACGTTTTTGGGCTCGATTTTTGAAAGAATTAATTTGGTGAAAACTGCAACCTCATAAATGCAACTGTTTTCAAGATATAAGAGAAAATTGGAAAATGGCGTGAAATGAAAAGTTCTCATAACTTCTTTATTATTGGTGCTATTAACATGAAACAAAAACATCCTACAGGCACTTTTTTTATCTAGAATCCATTGATGTTATAATTTATGTTATATTGCCATTAGTTTTGAAGTTATAATACAAATTTTTGTTTTTTTCAAATGTAAACCATAACAATTTCTATAACAAATAAAAAAATCGCTTAATTTTTGCCTTTCAAAAAAATATGAGATGGTATATAAATTTCTTATTAAACCATAAAAATCATCAAAAGTTTCAGTTTCACACGGTAAATGAACCACGTGCCTATCTATAATAGTCTGTGAATTTCATAAAATTAAAATATTCGGTGGCCACCAAGGTTTCCGGATTTAACATCAGCTGCTTTCCAGTTAGGTGCGTGTCACCCCGGGGCTCGGAGCACTAGAGCTAGTGTTTACTGGAACACTACAATACAAGTGCGCTTCGGTAGGCTTCGGAGCTGTACCGAGGAGCTCCTGAAGTTGGCTGGAAAGCACCTATTGTTAGATTTTTTCCTTTGGTCACATTTAAAGTTCAACATTTATCAATTTGAAAATGTTGAAAAAATCTAACAATATTAAGTCCCTTGGTTGATTTGCCGTGTGAAACTGAAACTTTTGATGATTTTTATAGTTTGTTAAGTAATATATATGTAAAGAAATTATATTTCTTCAATTCTAATCTTACCCCATAGATTGTGCTAATTTTTAACCACCATAGACAGAGTCTATGGTGCCAAGACCAGAGTTATGTTGGATATAATATCTTATGACAATTATTGTTACTAGGCAACATACCAAACAATATCAACAATATCATTTAGATCTTTCATTTCGAATTCATATAGAAAGGGAATTGTTTGGAAAAGAAACTCTAATTGTCGTTTCTTTGTTTTCAGGTATGTTGGCTAGTTAGGTGAACAATGTAATTGTATTATTATAATCTTTGTTTTCAGAGCAACGCAATAGTTTGATTTGATTCCCTTTCAACCTATAAGAATTTGTCTTATAAAAAACGACAATTCTAGTTGAAATAAAAAAAAATGGAACGGCTACGATTCGAATTTATGGTACAGGCGGCAACAGATGGAAAATCCAACATAATATGCATAACTTCTATAGAGACACCGGACGAACATATTTTTGAAATTCCAGACGAATTTAAGCAGGCAAGTAAACATACTGCCGTAGCATCTTTAGAAGTTTTTACGAAAATAAAAAATTCACTAGAAAAGAGGCGCCAAACACGAAGAGTGTGGATCACTTTGAATGAGGAGTTAAAAAATATTTATTTGGACGAAGGTGAAAATTTACAATTCGGTGATCAATATCTGGAAGAAATAACAGGAAAGGAAATACTCCCATACGGAAACACGACCAGCAATATGCCTGAAAAAAGAAATATGGGAAAAATTTCTGAAAAGTTTTTAAAGAATAAATTTTCCAATAAAACATCAAATGCTAACCAATTGATTAATGAATTCGAAAGTGAATGTAAAAGATTCGAAATTATAGAAAATGAAGAGAAAACTGAGATTCTCAAACATCTTTTAGAAAAACAGTGTTTAAATTGGTATAGTAGTAGGTTAATCGAATTGACGGTGAATTCTGAATGGATAAAATGGAGAGAAAACTTTTGTGAAATGTATGGAAATAAAGGTTGGTCACAAGTTAAATATGCATTCACATTCAAATTTCAAACTGGTTCATTACTAGAATATTCCACAAAAAAAAAAAAAACTATTACTAGAGGTCAACAAGTATATTGACGTCGAAACAATGATAAATATTATTGTAATGGGACTACCAGATGCTATAATAGATAAAATTGATAAAGAGAAGGTGAAATCAACAGCAAGTCTCTACAATGAAATTGGAAAACTTGAGACTGCGTAGTGAACAGAAAAAGCTTCAATAAAGAGAAACAAAAGGTCTACGATTATGTAGGAAAGAAAATGAAAAAACCATGTAACACCTGTGAAAATTTGAATGAAGGAATCCGGTTTCATCCTGAGGAAAAGTGCTGGTTCAAACAAACAAAAGAATATAGCCATGATGGAAACAACAGTAAGATTATAAATAATTCAGTAATAGATGGTGAACTCAAACATAATGATAAAAAAAACGAATAATAACACCATTAATAAAAGTCAAACTAGTTTTAAATTCACAGTTGGAGATATTTGGAAAATATGATTCAGGTTCGAATGTTTCCTAATTAATTCCAAATTAATAAAATTGAAAAGAAAAGAAGGCTATTCCTCCAAAAGTGATAATCTAATAACAATTAATGGTGTTAAAGAGACAATTGGTTTGACAACTATCAAAATAAAAATTTTCGATATTGAAAAAGAAGCTGATGTTTATATAATTGATGGAGAATACTTCAGATATGATTTTCTAATTTGGCTGGAAAGCACCTATTGTTAGATTTTTTCCTTTGGTCACATTTACAGATCAACATTTATCAATTTGAAAATGTTGAAAAAATCTAACAGTATTAAGTCCCTTGGTTGATTTGCCGTGTGAAACTGAAACTTTTGATGATTTTTATAGTTTGTTAAGTAATATAGTATAAGGAAAGGATAGTAAGCCAACCGCCATTTGACGGCAAGGAAATAGTCACCAGGGGTCGCTACTGTAGTTGGATTTGGATTTGGAGAAGTAACTCGATAATAGATAGCGCTGAATCATGAGCTATAGATGACGCAGAAATAATACGATAATTCATTCAGTGGGTTGGTTGAAAAGGGGTCGCATGACATTGCCAACAATTTTTATGTTATTATTGAGTTATCACAAATACACGCCACGGGCGTAAATGCTTATTACAGAGCAGAAAAAATATCAAAATATAGAAATCTTCTGACCACCCTATTTCAAATATTTTAGTTCTTCAAAATAACACCGATTTTTTCAGAGGGCTCCACTTTACGGACCAATTTTTGACAGTAAAATTCGAGTAAAACGTGAGTACAACTAGATGGAGCTCAACATCAATAAAATCGAAAAAAGCACTACACTGGCTTACTATCCTTTCCTTATACTATGGTAATATATATCATGTTATATATTTTTGAAAAGGAAAAAATTAAGCGATTTTATTTTACTATGTTAGACCGGGGACTTTTCAATTGGCCTGTATCGATGGAATTTATCGAAACTTGGGATGTTATTAACACATGCCGAGGTCGGGCCAAAGAGATATATTTCAACATTCCAGGATCGGACTCATTAATCCTCATTTAATGTATTCAGGTTAAAAATTTCACGTTGTACTTTGAATTTAAACTCATTGTTTGGATGTACAAAAATAGGATAAATTCATTTTGGTTAAGAAGTGAGGAATTGCCATGACAATACATGAATACATACTCAAATTGATGAATAGATCGAGAAGGATTCGTTTCATGGACTTCTCGATCTCCAGATCTTTACCCACTTGATTATTTATTAAGGGGGAAATTGAAGATATGGCTAATGCTGGACACATCCAGCCAAAGGACTAGTTAAGGAATAAAATATTTAATTAATTGTTGCGATATATTAAGAAGTAATGGCGATATGATTCAGAAGGCTATATCCAATCTGAAAATTCGATAAGAGAAATAAGCAAATGGTTTTCAATTTGAACAATTCTTCAAAAATTTTTTTTTATCTTGGCAACGTTCGAAATTTAAATCGGTAACTCTTATATGAAATGAAATGCACAACGATAATTAATTAATTTATTTATGTATTTATATCGTTTACAAAAGCCGAGGTATAACCTATGTGGCTCAAAACAAATGAAACAAAAGAAGGAACACCGAATGGCTGTAAAATGCAGATAAAAAGCAATAAAAATTCCTAAATATAAAAACAAAAATTATAAGACATGAATAAGATTCAAATTAATTTTGGCTTGTTCTACAACAGTTATCAAACCTGACCTTGAATTGGTTCACATTTGGTGCACACACAACACTACACGGTAGTTTGTTCCAAACATAGAAAACTGTTAGACAAATAGTGTCCATGTGAAACCGATCGAAATGCTTCTCTGGACAGCTTGTAGCGGTGTCCTCTCAGGTTCGTATTCGTGTTCAGACAAAATAGATGAGATAGGTCCACCCCGGAATACTCATGCAGAAACAACGGAGTAATAAGATCATCTCTCAAACTTCTTTGCTTGAAGGTAGTCACTTTTGAGGGTTTAAAGAAATGAGCCAATCAGTATACAGGGTGTTTCCTAAACATGCGGCAAAAATTCAGGGGGTTGTTCCTTGGACTATTTTAAGCACGTTTTGTCCTTGGATGATTTTTGAAAAACCTCTTTGTTTCGAAGATACAGGGCGAACAACATTTTTCATATTTTTAAAATTAATAATAGTTTAAATAAAAATTGACATACGGAGATCGCTGGATTGGAAGAGGTGGACCTCATTTATGGCCTGCTCGTTCCCCGGACTTAAACCCCTTAGATTATTTCCTATGGGGCCATCTAAAATCATTAGTTTATACCACTCCAGTAGAAAATGTGGAAGACTTGCGAAATCGGATCATTGCTGGGTGTAACTTAATAAGAAATGATCCTGGTGTTTTTGAAAGGGTTCGGCAGTCAATGAGGAGAAGATTGGATGCTTGTATGCTGGCTAGAGGTGGTCATTTTCAACAGTTTTTGTAGGTTGAGTTGATTTTTCATGTAATTTTTCATAATAAAATGTTATTATCTGAAATTTTGTTTACCCTATATCTTCGAAACAAATAGGTTTTTCAAAAATCATCAAAGGACAAAATATTCTTAGAATAGTCCAAGGAACAACCCCCTGAATTTTTGCCGCATGTTTAGGAAACACCCTGTATAGAATAACCGCCATCAACTCTTACTGAGAAACGACATTCGGAGACAAAAGATCGAATCCACTTCAGAATATGCCCTCTGACCCCAAGATGATCCAATTTTGCTAACAACCTACGGAATGCGATCTTATCAAACGCATGAGCGAAATCCAGGTAAATGATGTCTACTGGAGCCTTGGAATCCAGAGCAACGGTACGATCATCAAGGCAAAACAACAGGCTTGTGATAACCGAGCTACCGGAACAAAACCGTGCTGGTTAGGTGGGATAAGAGAATTGGCTAGAGCAAACTTCATTATTTCATCCACAACAATTCTTTCACAAATTTAAGCAACAACACTATTAACCGGGATTGGCCGATAATTATTGGCGTTGGTTTTAACCCCCTTTTTGAAGATTGGAGGTACAGAATCCTGCAACCCGGCAGAAGGAAGTCGGTGATCAGCACAAGAATTGGAATAAAGCATGGTCAAAGGTTCAGCCAAAGCAGTGGCACAGTTCTGCAAGATCACGGGTGAAATACCATAAGGACCAGGTGTTGAGGTAACCTTTAGATTCATAAAATGTCATTCCACCTGTTCAGAGGTGAAACAAATATTGGTGATCTCAGGGACAGATCTATTGCTTGGAATCCCATGAACCCTGGGTTTCCTCAGAATAAACTGCAGAAAAAAATATACCGTTGCCATATAGACTTTTTGTGGCGTATTTGATATTGCATTTCATGAGTGATCCAGGGCTTAGAAGGAAACACCGAAAAAGTCTTCTTAGAGATACTTTGTTAAATCCCGTCCCCAAGAACATCCAAAACAATTTCCCATGCATCATCAATCCCCTCCGCGATTGGAGATGAAAATCAGAGCTAATATGACAAACTGAATTCGATAGGTATTATTATCGAGAATGAAGTGAAGAATATTCAATACTTATCGCCGATGAAATAGTGATAACTCATTAATTATATTATAAATAGAACTACGTTAACCAAATGGAATGAAAAAAGTGAATTTATGCTAGTTTTTCTACTATAGCTCATTTCCAAAGTTAAAATGATAATCTTAAGGCTGGAAAAACTTTATTGGCATAGCTCATTATTAAAAATTTAAAATGGCTTTTATCTTTTCATCTAGACCGAATCGAAAAAATGGTGAAGGAAAAAAGTATTCATTTTGACCTCAAGAATCTACTGAACAAGTCAAAGACCCACCCTGTAGTTGTCATAACTACTACCTAATCTTTATTGAAAGCAGCATGACAATTCTGATTCATTCTGATGATTTCCAAACAATTACTTTCTCAAGATGGGTGTCTACACTTCTCCATCAGCACTAAGGACCTTCAACAAGAAGTTTAAGGTTATGTTAGAATTTCTGTTGAACTGTACGACTTGGTTCATCTTATTCATCTTGAACCTTTGTCGCAAAATATGTCATTCTCAATACTTCAGTTTATACATCAGTATGGACGTTTAAAACAACTATATTGGGACAATGTTTCGAAGCAGGTTTTTATTGTGAATTAATGATGGTCTCAAAGCTTTTCCCGAAAAATATAGAACTTACACTGAACAAGCATACAAACCAATATGACTTTCAGCCCACGACGGCCAGATCTTCGTTATTTCATAAAAGCTGAAAGTTTTTCTGTACATGTCCTCTACACAGGTGAAGACAACCAGCGACATAGAGTTTGGGTTATGGAAACTTTGGTTCACTACCTGTTACTAGGTAACAGGTAGTAAAAATAAAAAAAGTACACAAAACAAATGAAGAAGAGCCAAGAAGAATAGAGAATTGCTTAATGTCATCAAGCGTAGGAAGATATCTTATCTGGGCCATGTGATGAGGGGAAGTCGCTATCGAATTCTGCAATTGATAATCAGCGGTAAAATTGTAAGGTAAGAGGGGTGTAGGAAGAAGGCAAGCCTCCTGGCTCGGAAATATCCGAGAATGGACCGGAATAAGAAATGCAGGTCAACTTTTGCATATGGCACAGGATCGAGAAACATTCTCAATGGTGATCATCAACGTCGGACAAAACTGACAGGGCACATGAAAAAGGAGAATAAAATAGTACCTTGAATATATTGAAGTATAAAGCTCAATTTTTGTATTTTCTTTGGGATAACTTGAAAAAACTCGTCATTCATTGGCGGACACTTATGTCAGTTGCTACCAACTGCCAGACATCCCTAAATTTTTATAATTACAATTATTCTTTCGTTATAGTATGAAAGATAAATTTTTTATGTTTCTTGGGGACCTATAAAAAATTTGACCTCAATAGCCGGAAAGTTTTAATGGTTTTAGCATCTTGCCAGTCACATTGAAAGTCCGCTGACGGGTGTAGCAATTGTCATAAGTGTCCGGCAATGGATGACAAGTTTTCTTAAGTTATTCCGAAGAAAATATAAAAAAAATAAGCTTTCTATTTCGACGAATTTAAGGTACTATTTTATAGACCTTTACTACCTTTTTTTTAAATGGAGGGGAATCCACCTTATGGACAACCAACAAATCTTGACAAATGTAAAATACCTGTCGGCACCTGCTGGGTAGTGTAAGGGTACGGCCATGGTGAGCCGCTTCTCGCGTCTCGCTTTATCGCGTCTTGCTAGCGGGTAATAAACATACGAAGAAATGATCTGGTATGGACATAGTGCGCCTGCTCGCCCGCTTCCGAGTGCTCAGCCAGCTTCTTCTCGCTTTTACCGGAATGAATTACTAATTCTTTTCTCGCTTGCCGGTAAGCCCGCTCGATTGATTTCATAATGGAATTTGGACGTAGTAGTGAATAAATATCGATAGGATGGACATTAATAAAGAAATTTTGATTTCTAAAGTGTTTTTAAAGAGCGTGATATGGGATATTGTTATTTTATATTATTTTTTTTTACTTATTCAATATAATTTTTTTAAGAGAAAATTTGATGTTTCAATTACAAGAAATTCATCTACATCTTTCAGTCGGTGAAAATTATATGAGTCGATATATGGCAAATGAAATAAACAAATATACTCAGGGTACTGAACCAATGAAGAAAAATATGAAGAGAATTAGGGTAAATGCACTGGTTCTCGACCATTCCGTGATTTGAGATCAAATAATAATTAAAATATATCATGTAGTGCAAAATATTTTCGCGGTACGTGTTCTCGACCATTCTACCCTTCCAAGATAGTTTGCATAGTAGTGGTATAGGTCAAAGTTTTCGCGCTAAAAATTAGTTTATAATCGTCTTTCATAGAAAAGGGTTCTTTCTCGTCCTCTCTTAGAAAAGTGCTTTGTGATATATGACCAGAAAATAGTAATTATTTCTTATTTTAAATGAATTATGTGTGTATATTTTGTTCCATATCAACTATTAGATATATTTTCGAGTGTATTTCAATCAAAAAGCAAATAAATGTATATTTTTTTGTTCAATATTCGGCGGTCGCGAACTGGTATTGGAAAATTTGTACCTTTTATTTCTCGACCAAAGTGGTCGAGAACCAATATGTTACTTCAATAATTGTTTATTTCAACCGATATATTTCTGTTGGATCATTTTCATTTTTTTTTCGATACCCTGATTCATTTATATATCTACTTTCTGAATATTAGTTTGCCACCACCGAATTAACGTTGAAACACTTATTTCTACCCTTTATTTATTCGCGGTCGAGAACCAATTTGATTGTACTTAATTCTCGACCACTGGTGGTCGGTGTTTTATATTTTATTTACTCATTAGTTTCTTAATAGATATTAAGAGCAAAATAACCAAATAATGTTGTATGAGTTGCTATTTTGAAATATTTATAGAAAGTGGAAATTTTTGCAAAATAATTTTTTTTTACGTTCCGAGTGTTTCTTAATTGATTACCTCATCTGAAATCAATCTGAGTGATAGGTAGTGATGTCGATGGAACGGTACGAAAGTAAGTGCTAATCACTCATCTCGCTCTAAAGTTTTTTATAAAATTTTCAAGTGGAGCGGCCACTATTATTAGTGGTCGAAAAATAACACAAAAATGGTCGAGAACTCTGCGGCGTGGTCGAGAACCGAAGGTTATTGAGGTTTTCTATATGTTTTCACATTTCAAAGGTTAAATGCGGAAAGTACGCTTTAAATTATATGACAAATCATTTAAAACTCGCCAAAGAATCGATGAACACCAATACCATTAAAATTTGATAAGTTTATGTGTGAAAAAATCGTGCTCGAAATCGATGTTTCTGTTAACCACTGTTTTTTTAAACGATTTTCTATTAGATTCAAAATATACTTAAATGTCAATTCTTGCATGCGGAAATTTTCGAAAAATTTTTCTGGATGGGCCGTCAGCTGTGAAAACAAGGTATGATATTCACCAACTTTTTGGCGTGATCTATTTATTTCATGAACGTCAGTAGACCTTCCATGTTTTAGTTTCAAAGAAACATTATCACAAGCTATTAAGATAGCCAAAAGATCCTCACGGCATAAATTCATGATGAAAAATGAATTATGCTGCAGCGGCAAACACAACGAGACGTTTTGACGAGCGGTGCACTATGACCACCACCTGCTACAATCTAGCAGGTTCACCAGTCGCCGAGCGCTAGTCTAATCAGCCGCGATAAAGCGAGACGCTCACCATGGCCGTACCCTAATGCTCTACTGAACCCGTTGAGAAAAGTCAACCGTCAACCTTCCTCTTACGCGTTCAGCTTCAGTGCGGCCGGGTCACCAAGGGTTTGGTATTCTACGGCGTCCTGATTTGTGATTCGCTGTCCTGCTCTAATGAAGTTTTGGATAGGGTAGAAGCAAATCTATTCTGGTGGTAGAACCATTCAACAGGTAGCTTAAAAAAGTGTGAGCTCCCTCGTTCCGTGGTTTCCCCATAGCTGTGATTACGGAACTCAAGCCCGAGGTAGTTCCCCGCAGGGACTTGGTCGGCAAGCCTCCTCCCCTAGAACTTAATCAAAGTGAAAGGAGACGCCTCTTGACCCTGGTCTCGACCCAAGGGTCTTGCCACCTTTGGGAACTTGCACAGCTAACGCAAATCTTAAGTCCTCACAGCATATGAACAACCTTAGTTTGTGCGGGGAAATTATAAGGATGGGGGTTTTTAAAGGGTGTTCAATAGTTTTAACTGTGAGCAGTGGGGTTGCGCAGAGTACTAACATAATTTTTCGTTATTCTCGTTTCCTAAGATTCGAGGTCATTAAAGTCATAGTTACTCCTCGAATAGTGTACCGAGAATTACACTTGAGGTCCTAAACTGGCGCCTGCGGAAACATAAGTAGCCCCTATTTTACCACGTACTCACAGTCAAAAGCTGGCATCTTCTTGCTTCCTTCTCGTCCTCTTGTGTCTCGTTCTGCTAGACCTGTCAATTATTTCCTCCTACCTTTATGGCCTCTGTCTGGTCGGTTCTGCTCCTCTATCTCTTCTTTAGTGGACACCTTCTCTACTCGTGTTGCTCGTTCTACTAAAACCTGTCGATTGGAACGGTAGAGATTAGATCATGTTCTTAGGGGTAGGCAGGAATGTTGTGTTTTGGGAACATGGGATTTTTGAGGTATGGGGAATGAAGCAGGCTGGGATTAGCCACGCCACATACATTTTTTGGTCAGTCTTAGTTTCACTGTCTACTTCACAGCAGGCAGTTACAAACCTTTCCACCACGACAAGGTGCTGATCTCGGAAGAGTGTCCTTCACGACCTCTATCCTGCCAAAGAACCTTTACCTGTGTAGGGGAGATGCACAGAAAAACTTTCAGCTTTTATGAAATGTCGAAAGTCTGGCGGTCGTGGGCTCTTGCTCTATTTGGCAGTTTTTACTTTTATTACTCTACTTATTAGCTTTCAAAGAACATTCTTGATAACATTAAATTTTTTAGAGGCCGAAAGAAATTTGGACACCGACGCTGTGAATCCTGAAATAAGTCGTCCAGTTAAGTATTCAGTGGGTCTTAGTATATCAGATGTCAGAGAAATAGAAGAAAATCTAGACGATTACGAAAAGGTGAGTTGATTGAATATACTTAAAGATTAATTGTCCATTCAATTTGATATACAATCATTAGTTTTCTTTATATCCATTTTCAATACCTACGTACCGAACAAGTTTCAACTCTTATTGAAAGTTCACAAGAACTCGAAATTAATCAACTATGCAAAAAGCATATGAGCATTTATAAGCCAAGAACTTGATGAAATTTTAATGGAACAAATATCGATATTTCACCACCATTATTTGATTAGGTTCATTACTTACAGGTTTCATTGATATTTTTGTTAAGTGATTACTCTGATGATTGCCTCAATAGAATCGAATTATCGAAATGGGCGAAGAGAGAGATGTCAACATGCTCTTACTGGGAGGAAAAAATATGGGAAGCATTGACCATCATCAAAAATTTTCAAATTCCAAATAAGTATGGTTAGTACATTTATTATTATAACTTAGTGTTCTGTCTGCTTATTTTTGGGTAGACTAAATAAAATCAATTATCAAGCCGATTTATTCATTTTTTATAAAGAATGAGGAAAGCACTGGCGTGAAGTCAGGGGTTTTGAGAGTTTGCTCCAAACAGAGCCGGAACTAGGATTCAAGCGCCTGTGGCAAACTTTCAAAATGCGCCCTTGAAGAAATTCATTTTTCGATAAATACATGTTTTTCATAATTGACATTTATTGATTATATTTTATTCACAATAATCTCTAATATTTCTTAAAAGGCATTGAACAAAAACTCAAACAACAAAATTGATAGAAAACGATAAAAAAAGAGTTATTTATTCTCAAAATAATATACTTATGAATACAGAAGAATAACAGAAATCATCAATATATTCTTTGGAAAGGAATAAACTAAAACTTAACTCTTCTTGCTTTGGTTTCAGCGAAAACATCTATTATATCATCGTAAAATTCTAAACCACTAGCAAATCGATTTCTCTCTATTGATATAATTGCCAAATTGGCTAGCCTCTCCTGTCCAATCGAGGACCTTAAGTAAGTTTTCACTAATTTCAATTTACTAAACGACCGTTCACATGTTGCTGTAGTCACTGGCAACGTTAAGAATATCCTGAGAGCTGTGCGACAATTCACGCATTTTCTGAAGAATATCAAAAGCATTCACTTTGTCCAAGTCCGCAAACATTGCACATGTTTGAAATTTGAAGCTCTCTAATTCGTTGATGAATTCATACGGATCCAAATAGGAACTATATTTCAATGCCAAATTCGCAGCTTTCTTCTTCAATTCACCAAGTGAAGAGTCTTTTATAGATATTTCTTTCAGAAAATTGAAGTTTTCAGAAACTTCTGACAGCGCAGTAAATGTTTCTCCAAGTTACATCGATATGGAGACCCATACTTCAGACTATGTGTTGACAGGGAATGAATCTTGCGAATCTGTTGTTCTCTAAAATTCTAGTTTTGACACCTTTATATTTACCTGCCTCATTTCCAGTATTATCATAAGATTGGCCTCTAATATTTCCTATATCTAATCGATCTGTTTTCAGTTTTTCCTCGATCAGTTTAGCAGGAGCTTCTCCAGTATGTTCATTAGTTGTTATAAAACCGAGAAAACTCTTTTCAATACTAATAGTACACTTGTCGGAATCAATTTTCAACATATCTGCATATTTGAGTCATCTGTTCTAGATGTGATATATCTGGTGTACAGTCAAACAAAATTGAAAAATATGTGGCTTTCTGATGTATATTGGCTATAATGTGTTTCTTAATTTTTGTGGAAACCAAATGTATCAACTCATCTTGTATCTTATGAGAGAAATAAGAAATCTGATTCTTATTATGTGTCTCTATGTGATTTTTCATTATAGGGTCATAATGGCTCATAAGAGTTATAAGCTCAATTGTGCTCAAAAATTTTCCGCAATTCGGGTCTCCTATTTTTTCAGAAGTACCCCAAAGAGCATCATTATTCTTAAAGCACTGAAGAATCGCATCCATATTCATCCATGATCATTTTCTCCAAATGATCATCTATGAATCCGCCAATATTCAAACTGCGTTCAAAACTTCGCAATTTTATGTAGTTTTCCCTATGACTTAAAGAAACTTCATGACGGGGTAGTGATGGATTGAAATGTTGCCAGTCTCGATAGCCTGTAGTCCAAAAATCTTTTTTTCCAGAAAAGAGCAAGCAGGGAAAGCAAAATAAAGCATCCATCCTCTTACAATAAATAAGCCAGTTTTTGTGCAACCTATCTCCATTTGGCAAAATCTTCAGGAACCATTTTTATCAAAACGTCGATCACCGTCACTTGAAGGATAAAAGTCGATATCATCGCCTAATTCAGGTCCCCGTTGAATAAATATTTTTGTAATATTTTTCGTAATTTGCCATGTTGTAGGGTCATTGAAGTCAACTAGTTCAAGTGGTTCCTTAGTAACTCCTGATTCTTCGAAGGAATTTTCTTTGTCTGAATCGTCCGAAATAGAATAGTTCAGTTCTAATGGTTCTTCAGTACTTGAAGAAGTAGAAGGAATACTTTCTGCAACATGGGCGTCATTCGAGGAAATCACTTCTTGTCGGGACAATAACCGCTTCACTCTTGAAGTAACTTGAGATGTCACTTTTTTTGAGTTCTGATAATTTTTTATCTTCCGAAACTGTGATCCTGATAATTTTTTCGGAGGCATTTCATTTGGTTGTAACAAGCTAAGAATAAAAATCCTCATGAATAACATAACTTGGCGCCGAAAATTGGCTCGGACTCATTCAATAAGTCAAAGCTACCTGATTGAGAACTATTTTCATTTCCAGCACGAATAATAAACTTCCTTAACCTCTTCTCGAGACTACATTAATTGTGAGTTCTCGCAAGTCGTCAAAATGTCGGCTCACAAGACATTTATAATCAAGAGAAAATTGGCCAAAAAGCTAAAGCAAAATAGGCCTATTCCACAATGGATTCGCATGAGGACAGGAAATACCATTAGGTACAACGCTAAGAGGCGTCACTGGCGTAGAACTAAGCTCAAGTTGTAATCTGTTACATATGTAATTTTATTTCATTTTATAATTTCCAGGTCGATAAGACGGTAAAAGGTGAAATGCACCATATTACTCACCTGACTAGTGAAAACACGAGTACGAGGTACGAGTGTGCACTGTGAACGATACGATAAACGCCACACGCTGAACAAAATTCTGTTTTAGCAATATCTATCACGTGATCAGGTCTCCTAGCAACCGATTAGGATGGAATTACCGCAATTGTGCACCGAGTCGTGTTTCGCGCCATGTATCATTTTCTAGGATTTTGGCATTTACTTGAAGATTTTCATGTTCAGTTGTTCCGCCCTTCTATAGAAAACCTGTAACAGTCTTCGAAGGTTATCTTCTGATACCACGATAAGTACTGCGTCGTCGACATAGCATAATATGCTTATTTTGTGTCTTCCCATACGATATCCTAGTCCAGTTCTCTTTACGGCCTCAATCAATTCATCCATAATTGCGATGAATGATGATAAGACCTATGTATATTAATTCGGTGATCTTTAACAGGTTTCTAGGTCAGGGATTTATTCACAAAACCAACTTTCTGTAAAAAAGGCCAACTAGTTTCGACTTTATTTCAAAGTCTTCATCAGGGCTCTGAAATGGAACAACAAGAACTACAATCAAATACAGATGCACGAAATCACAACATTAAAAGTTAAAATCTTATTTTTAAAATCTTTACAAACATATAAATTCAGAAAGTGAGGAATTATGTTAGCAAAATATCGTGTTTTGACTAGAGTTGTCGACTTACATTTTCACTTTGTGTGGTTCCGTTGTCAATAATTAAAATGTTGGAAATGATAACAACTGCTTGCATAAAGGACTTTTTAAAAAACTGAGGTTAGCATATCAGTTGTTTATGGAGTGTGCGCGTTTAATCTTGGTTGGACAACAACTTCTATCAATCTTTCATTTTTCCTATTAAATAATAGTACGCGGTATTCAGATTTTCTATGTCCTTTCTCTTATGGATGGAATTTTTGTCCTGTTTTATGGATATCATCTCATGTAATAACCGTTTCTTTAAATTTATCTGCCTACCTAATATTCCTACTGAGCCCGGATCGAAATTAAATGAATGAAGGAGATTTCTTACGTGCTCCGCTAATGCATTATTATTTTCTTTTTTGTTCTTCAATGGATTGAGGATGTTAAGGGAGTCTCTTTTGTGTTCAGAAATTCGGTCCTTAAGGTACCGACCAGTTTGTCCTATATATGTGGCTGGACAGTCTTTGCAAGTTATTTTATAGATTATGTTACTGAGTAATTCTAGGGGGGTTGCACTCTTAGTTTTTGTGAAGAATTTTTTTATAGTATTATCAGATTTGAATGCTATATTGATGTTTAATTTGGTGAATATATTCTTGATTTGCTCTCCTAGATTTTCAACGTAAGTTACTTTGAAATACTTTTTGTTTTCCACTTCTTCTTGTGGTCTGTGGTGCTCAGGTTCTTTTCTGTTAAGAATTTTATTTATGAATTTAGCGGGATAGTTATTTTTTTCCAGAATTGATTTTATTTTAATAATATTTTGTTCGTGAAATTCGTTGTTAGAAAGTTTGAGAGCTCTATGTTTTAAATTATTAATGATGTTAATTTTCTGTGCCATATTGTGTTTTGAGTTGAAATTAAGTATTCTCCCGGAAAATGTTGGTTTTTGGTACCAGTCTGTTATTATCCTATTATTTCGTCTAATCAACAATGTATCTAAAAAAGGTAGTGTATTATCTCGTGATTCTAATTCAATAGTGAATTTTAAGCGGGGATGAATGCTATTGAATGCTGCAAGGATTTCATCCTTTTTATCGAAAGGAATACACGTGAAAATATCATCAACATATCTCTTGAAAAATGGTATCTCAAAACTCAATTTTTCAATGGCTGAATTCTGAACCTCCACCATAACTATGTCAGATGTAACCGGTGCCAAATTATTTCCCATACCCAGTCCAAAGATTTGTTTGAAATATGTGTCATTAAACACAAAATAACTATTTTCGATGCAAAAAGTGAAGAGTTGTAAAAAATCATTAATTGATAAAGTTGTATGAGGCTCAATTTTTTCCCAACTTTTTTTGATTATTATTGCTATTGTCAAGTCAAGTGGAACATTAGTATAGAGTGACACTACATCTAGTGAAATCAGTACGTAGTTGTCTAGAATTGTGACAGTTTTCAAATATTCTACCAACTCGAAGGAATTTCTCGTGTATCTATCGTCCTTCTCAAAAGCATGGTTCAAAAGTTGGGCTAAATATTTACTAAGGTTATATAAGGGGCTTTCGGTGTATGAGACAATTGGTCTTAATGGGTTATTTATCTTATGAATTTTAGGAAGAAATAGATCCTAGGACATAAACCATTAGTACATTTCAAGAGTTTGTAAGTGCTATCTCCAATCTTTTTATCCTTGTATAACTTTGATATAATTTTATTTAGTTTAGATTGAATAGTTTTGGTTGGATCATCATTAAGTTGGCAGTAGGTTGGGTTATCATTCAAAATATCTGAAGCTTTTTTGTCGTATTCTTCCTTGTATATGGCTACAGTTGTTTTACTTTTATCCGCTTTAGTAAGAATTATATTTTCGTTGGCTTTAAGGAACTGTTTTGAATCCTTAGTCTACTTCATCAATATGCTATTTAATTTGTCTGTGTTGTTGTTTTTTGATCTAATAAAATTAGTGATGGTATTGATCAAAGAATTGCGTGCTAAGTTGGTGTTATCTTCAACATAACATGAGGAAAGGATATATTCTATATCAATAATTATTTCTTTTAAGGGATGTATCGGACTTGAATACGGCAAATTGAACTTATCACCTAAGCTAAGCAAATATTTGATATTTGCTGGGAACTCTATATTTGTCAAATTCACGAACCATTTTTCCTCACTTTTCACATTATCACTAAAATTAAATGAGGCAGATTTCAAGTCTGAAAATTTTTTAATTTGTTTATTTTTTGTTTTAGAATATTCTCGTCACAAAAGTATTTCATTTTTTGTGATTAATACTTGCATTAATTCTTCAGGTAATTGATTAGCTAATTTAGATTTCAATTCAATAGCTTGTCTCTTAAGAACATTTAATTTCCAATGGATGATAGATATCTCCAATTCACTGATATGCTAACCTCAGTTTTTTAAAAAGTCCTTTATGCAAGCAGTTGTTATCATTTCCAACATTTTAATTATTGACAACGGAACCACACGAAGTGAAAATGTAAGTCGACAACTCTAGTCAAAACACGATATTTTGCTAACATGTTTCCTCACTTTCTGAATTTATATGTTTGTAAAGATTTTAAAAATAAGATTTTAACTTTTAATGTTGTAATTTCGTGCATCTGTATTTGATTGTAGTTCTTGTTGTTCCATTTCAGAGCCCTGATGAAGACTTCGAAATAAAGTCGAAACTAGTTGGCCTTTTTTTACAGAAAGTTGATTTTGTGAATAAATCCCTGACCTAGAAACCTGTTAAAGATCACCGAATCCATAATTGCGTTGAATAGCAGAGGGCTCAGGCTGTCACCTTGGAGAATGCCTCCAATTATTTATTACCGTTTATTTATTAACTATTCTACATTCATATATTCATCTGTGAATGTTCAAACTTCCAACGTTCCCATGTTGACAAACACACATCATCACAGTATCACAGACTTTAATCTTTGTTCGATATCCTTCGAAATATAACCATTTGATGAGAAGGCTTGTCTCAGGTGATTCAATTCCTCCTAGAGGAATTTTGCTCACATATTTACCGGGCTCTTTCTTCAAAGTCTTGATCATTCTTCGTTTATATTGTGGAAAGAGGGTAGAATTATGTTGGCAAGTTATCTGTCTGTGAGTTATAGACCCTGTCTCCTAGTTCTAAATTCCTTGTCACTTGGACGTATTATGGTATAGCGCTATCTACAAAGAAACTCAGAAGGTCAACTAGGACACAGGATCTACAGAAAACCAACTTGAACAGATACACAAGGATTCAAATCACCACCCACAATGAAAACGAGGAGTGATCAAGATACTTGTAGACAAAGCCCTACATATATGTGCCTTACTATCAAATGGTTACAGTTCGAAAGGAATCGAGCTACGATGTCAACTCGAGAGAAGAGAGCTCTGTTCGTAGGTAACAGTGTGTGTATTTACTTCAAAATGACTAACGAAAGCAATTCATTTCAGGTTTCTCCAAGGAAGAGCTCATCAGGGAATATTTCCCTTTCAGTTACTGCGTGTCAAAACATATCCCAAAATTCAAAAAAATATTATATTTAATTTGTGAAAATTTCAAAAAGGATGATGAAAATCGATTTATTCAACAATTAAGGAGGGATTTAAGAGCGAAAAGTCCGCATTTTCATGATTTTCCTCCAAACATGGAAATGGAAATGTATTTTTCCTTTCTTCTGAAAACTAAATATATATCGGAGAATAATACAAAAAATTGCATGAAAATAGCAAAGATGTTGGATCTTGAAATCATTTTCGATTTATTCGAACATATCAATAATATGAATGAAAATCGCATATATGGAAAGGAGGAACAGAAATCTAAAATTCACAAACAATTATCCAAAAGCAGTTCAAATATGTCATCCGATCAATTACAGATTGATGAGCAGGATATCTCATTAGCGAATAGTGAGTCTACTCAAGATAATTTTCCAGTTTTCAGAGGAGCTTCCCTCATAAATCCACCACCTGATCACTGTTATAAAATGAATGGTAATAAAATATGCTATATTATAAACCAAATGCATTTCTTCTCTGCACCTGAACCAGAATATCAGGTAAGTAAAATGTGAAGTGTCTGTCTCTTAAAGATGGCTTTTATTACAGGACATAATGTATCATATCCGTTTGAGTGAATGGATTTCCACTACGATATATAATATAAATTATATATGTTGTGGGAAGGGTCCTATTGAACAGTACGGTGGGCGATATGAATGCATATGTCACGATATAATATATAGGGTGAATTTTGTGAATTGAATCAGTAAAAAATATCTTACGGAAAAATGTTTCAAATGAAAGTTTTTGAGGGGGAAGCCTACTTATGCTAAAATTTCTTCTATTTCCTTCACCCTAGTGAGGTGGGCGTGGGTCAACTTTCAATTTCAAATGGGAATCCGTGTTTTTTATTGCAGATTCGTATAATCGAATATTTTTTTGTAACTAGAAAAAATGTAATAATGAACCAATTCATTGTATCTTCAATTCTACAATTTTTATTTTCTCTGCCTGTACATTTCAGAAGAGACTATTCTAATTTCAAATGCCATGGATTTGCTTCTACAACCATATAGGCAACTGTGACTCCGACTCTGGAGCACAAGTCTCCTTGATGCCACGCCTAAAGTAGGAAAAAAAAGCGATCTAATTGAATTTTCAATTATTTTTCGCGTATAGTAGGTTATATTTTATGTTGTTCGACTTGCCAACTTTTATGATTCTTTATATGTATGTTTAACGCCATGTTGACAACGAAGTTATCATCTACATCAAGTAAACTAAGGTTTCTAAAAATGGCAACACATAACTATTTCATGGACAAGTGTGTGGTAACTTTCCAGATACCTTTTCAGGTACTAGAGATTTCCATCGATGAATTTTTCGTTTGTTGCAGCATCTGTTACCGCCAAATATCGATAAGGATAAACTACACCCCAGATTAGGAAGTAAATTCGATTCGGACAGACTCAAATCTGTATTCGAGAAGAGAAATTTTAAAGTTTACATTGATGAAAATCTTTTTCATTGGAGAATGATCGAAGAACTGAAAAAAATGGTGGAGAGTATAGATAAAAATACCTGTTCCTGTTTCTTTGTGATAATTTTATCTCACGGTAACCAAGGTAAGCTAATTTATATTGTAATACTAAAGATAATAATAATGAATTATTCAAATATTTAGCTTTCTTTCGGATGTTTCTAGGACATCTTATATATTCTCAATATGGAATTCAAAATTATAATAAATATTCAACTGAGCGAGCCTAGTCAATCTCTCACTTCTCATTGCATTTCTTGAATCCGTTTTCAGTCTCTTGAGAGTAGAATAAGTTCTATCAGCGTGGCCGTCGATACTGTAACGTGCAAAATATTTTGCGTCTTATAAACATTTCATAGTTGAGAAGTATCCACCGATATTGTACTAATTTTTGATTCGGGAATTCTCGTTAATTTCTTCTTCCAAATCTTGAATTCACCTTCAAGGGTTATTCCGTTGCCTGTTCCTAAATCCATTTCATATAATTATGTTTTTTTTTTTAATCAGTCGAAGGGTCTTCACTCCGATAAATCAAACACGTGAATGATGATAACACAGACTGATGTTTGAGAAATTTGTTACTCAATCGTAAATTTTGAAGCTAGTTGTTTCTATTGCTTCGGAACCCTTTCCGAGACCCAAAAGCATGATTAATTATAAGTTATTTGTCAAATAGGCAATACATTTTAAATAAGAAAAATAAAACTTATGACAAACAAACTAAAATACCACAAAGTCAGAGACTGTCTGTGGCTTAAAAAAACATGGAAATTACAAAAATAATGGTCACTCTGAACATATACCCAATATCATCGAAAAAAACAACTAAAAAGATTAACACATATTGCGAAAATTGCAAAGAAAAAGCACCCCAAGAAGTTCATCTCTCAACCAGACGATGGATGTCATATCTGTTTCGCCCCATCAAAAACCCCTTCAATCTTCTCTCGAACATACCCAAACTACTTGAAAGCCTTAAATTGTTCGGCAAGTAGTTAAAAAACCGGGATAATGTATAAATAATTATTTATTTTGTATGACCGAGCAATCACAAGATTCGTAGGCAACTTCGTCGGCTTCAGGAAGTATTTTTGTGAGACGTGTTCAATTACTGAACTACTAACCGGTGGCAATAAAATTCGAATTTTATGGTTATGTTCGAGAAGCAACTCCCAAAAAATTCTCTCTATATTGAAGGTGCCAGTGGAAGCAACAAATGATGCTGGGTTATAACTAATAAACAAAAATCCATTAGAGACATAATGTTCTCTCTATAAACAAACTTTCTCTTAATTGTTGGTATTTTATTTGGGGGGGGGGGGGAGGTTGCAGCTCCAAAGAAACCCCCGCCCCTAGCTGCGCTAGTGTTCGTGTCATACTTATTTTTCATCTTGATAAAACCGTTATTACGATCAAGTTGGTCATTTAAGTGTTCAACTTCTTTTGCAAATACGCTAATGTGAAAGAAATTAATACAGTTTTCCTAATAATTTGTGGTATATTATATTTACATCATAATGTATTTCTTTTGTAGGAGTAGTATATGGTTCCAATAGCTGTTATGTAGAGATTTCCTCTATCATCAATACAATGGATAATAAGAAATTTTTTAAAATTCCAAAAATTCTCATTCTCCAAACATGCCAAGGACCAAATTTACAATATAGTAAGTACTTATCTTATTTCCTTTCTTTTTCGGCACCTATTCTTATTCGGGTAGATAGACTTTTCAAACTTAAGTGACTCATTATTGCGCAGGAGAAAAAATAGTGAGTTATAAAAAGTTTTTGAAAATTCCAAATCACAGATTATGTAACTCTTATTAATAACAGGCAATTGAAAAGTACCCGGTCTACCACAGTAAAACATATTTTTTTGGCAAATATCGATTTTATTATTCAACATAGTTGCCTACGAGGGCGATACAGCGATTATAGCGATCTTCCAACTTTTCGATACCATTTTTGTAGTACGATTTGTCTTTCGCTTTAAAATAGGCCTCAGTTTCGGCGATGACTTCTTCATTGGCGCTAAATTTCTTTCCAGCGAGCATTGTTTTGCTCGTTCTTTTGAGGTCTGAGAACAGGAAAAAGTCGCTGGGGGCCAGATCTGGCGAATACGGTGGATGCAGAAGCAATTCTAAGCCCAATTCTTGCAATTTTGCCATTGTCTTGAAAAAACAACCCCTTTTTTTCTTCAAATGGGGCCGTTTTTACGATATCATCCTTTAAACGATCCCATAACGCTATATAATAATCGCTGTTGATGGTCTGGCCTTTTTGGAATGAATATTATAATTTGTCATCCCAGAATACTTATGCCATAACCTTGCCAGCTGATTGTTGTGTTTTTCCTCGCTTTGGATTCGGTTCATCGTGTGCAGTCCACTCAGTTGACTGTCGATTGGACTCCGGAAAGAAATGATACAGCCATGTTTCATCTATTGTCATATATCGACACCAAAATTTAGGTTTATTGCACTTAAACAGTTTCTAACACTGCTCAGAATCATTAAAACGGTGTTGCTTTTGATCGATTGTGAGCTCGCGCGGCACCCATTTTGCACACAGCTTTCTCATGTACAAATATTCGTGAAGGATATGATGTACACGTTCAGATGATACTTTCACAATGTCTGCTATCTCGATCAACTTTACTTTACGGTCATTCAAAATTATTTTGTGAACTTTTTTTATTTTTTTTTCGTCGGTGACAGCCTCTTTTGGGCGTCCAGTACGTTCGCCGTCTTCGGTGCTCATTTCACCAAGTTGAAACTTAGCATACCAATCGATAATGTATAATTTTCCTAGTGCAGACACCAGGAACTCTTCATCAAGCCAAGATTCGATTTTGCTTCAACTGTAATTTTTCACTTCAAAAAGCAATATTTTATCAGCACATGGAATTGTCCTTTTTTTTTCATCTTTTTTCAAATAACAAAAGTAACTACACTCACAACGCAATATCTCACAAACAAATGGTCAGTCTGCTGTCAAATTTTGACACGTATCGTTTGAAGGTTGGTACTAACTAAGAATCATATGGATTTAATACTACCACCGCCATCTGTGCATCAGACCGGGTACTTTTCAATTGACCACAACATTCAAAATGGAATTCCACGGAGAATAATATTGAAATAATTTTTAAGAAATTATTGAACAACAATCGATTGTTAATCCATTCTTCAGGCACGCCTTGGAGTTTCAGAGAAAAATTTTCAATGATAAACTCACAAATGATTGAATTTTAGATCCAAACAGTTCAATAAATCAATTTTATTATTCATTTTATATTTAACTATTGGATTTTCGTATTTCGAGTGCTTAATACAAAGCATTAGATAAACCAAGAATTCCATTACTTTTTCTTTATAGTTGAGGAAAGTTTGACAACTGATGGTGATGAATCTTCAATTAATTCAGTCGATCCAAAAGCGCCGGATTTCCTTTTGTTTTCCTCAACAGTCCCTGGATTTGCTTCTATAAGGGACAAAAATAAAGGAACTTGGTTCATTCAGGATCTTTGTGACGAAATTGAAAAAACTGCAGATAAGTATGTTACAACACAGTTTATTTTTCGCTAGACTGTTACTATTTTCTTGTGAAAATTTTAATAATTTGCTGAAATTTAATGAAAATTGGTTTCTATAGAGCCCTAGGGCTCTAACAACAATATTCATTATCATGACATGACCAACGTGTTATAATCAAGAATATGGAAATAAAACTTTTATTGCTTGATTTCGAAATGGTTTATGTTTGAATATTGTAATAATTTTCATAGAAACTATAAGTCTGTGCAAGCAGGGTATGTATTTTGGGAGTTTAACGTAATTTCTTTAAACTGTACTGATACAAATATTTCGTTGAGTTATACAGGGTGTCCCGGGAATAATGCGACAAACGGATACCATGAATGAAGGTACTAACACAGTTAAACACATTCTCTTAGATTGTAAACAATATGAAAGTACGAGATCGCCTATTTGTCAGAAAAAAGCCTAAAAGAGATACTTTCGGAGGAAAATGCCACTATTGATGGCATTCCTTAGAGATATAGGTATTCTGAAAAAAATCTAGTCATTGACACTTTTGTGATATTTTTATTTATTTATTCGTTCGTTTTTTCCTATATATTGTCATTTACATTTATGTTCATACCGTACTAGTATACCAAAGATGTTTACCCTTGTGTATATTTAAATGTATGTATATATTTTTTTCACCCATTTGTGTATAAGTGTTTCTCTTTTGGAGTCTGAGATGAGCAAGAATGGTGCTAAATGGCCTATGATGCCTACGCACCAATAAATAAAATTTCTCTCTCTTGCCTTATAAAAGACATTTCATAGTTCAAGAAATCTTGAATTTATGGTAGAATCATTTCTAAAATTGCAGTTTTTTCACCCTTTTCAAATGCCTCACCTAATTTTTTCTCAAATTATTTAAGAAAACTTCTAATCAACAAGCTGGATGAAGAGTAGAACGAACACAGCAAATAAATTGGAAATATGTGAAATGTATTTTGGAAGTTCCACGTAATTTCTTTGAACTGTAATGATGGAACAAATATCTCGTTGAGTTATACAGGGTGTCCCGGGAAGAATGCGACAAACGGCATGTATGATGGTGACAAGCGGAGATTTAGAATTTTTTATCATGTATTAATTCTTTGTGGTTATGAAAACGATGAAAAATAATGATCCCAACGTACAGGATAATCCAATATTCACGAAAATAGAAAAAGTCTAAAATTTTCCTAGTCCAGATCTGATTTATTCAGTTCCAGAAATATTGAAGGAAGGCATTTGTGAAGGGTGACAAAACTTTAAAAATTGAAATTATTCGGTACATTAATTGACGAGTTATTGAACTAAAAAATTTTAAATCTTATGTTTAATGTTTATTGATCACCCTGTATAACCGTACCAAACCGAACCAAATGATGCTGGGTTATAAATATTAAACGAAAATCCGTTAGAGGCATAATGTTCTTTCCATTTAACACAGAACGTTGAAGCATTTTAGAACCAATTGAAACTGGAATCGTATTTGCGTTTTCTCCTGAAAAAACCCTCAATAAAGATCAACTGTTGTATGGAATATTACATTAGTTTGAAAGAAATAACGATTGAAAAATTAAATCGAATTTTTCTCATGATATGAAAATGTCATGCAGACATTCTATTACATTTTCATTTCACTTCTGAAATTTTATGTTCTGGATATTTGAATAATTATATAACTCATGTTTTGAAAAAACAATAGAATCCGTAAATTTCTCATAGTTACGGAGTTTTGATAAGTGGATATACCCTTGACGTGGTATAATCGTTTTGGTGTTTCGACTCCTGCCATATTGGGATCATTTTCATAGTAACATTCTTGGACGTTCGCCAAAAACGTAAAAGTCAAGCTCAGTGAGATGTCATTGAATTATATGAATGCAGTGCTTTGTTATTGAAATTATTCTTTATATAACCGTCACGAATACCAACTCGAGCATAGACAATATATTTCGATGATACGAACCTATTCACTGACATAGTTCGCGAAACAACACTCGAGTGGTGCGCGAACTACGTCTCTATGTTCTTTTGTTATTATAACTGATTCCTCTACTCAAATATGGACATAACCACAAATTATAAAATTTTATTTTTTCAGGGAACATTTTCTAGACATCTGTACAAATACAACTGGAAAGGTTGAAAGTCGTAAATGGGTGAAAGATGGTAGATCGCATTACCAAATTGCTTATACACGCCACACTTTTACGAAGAAATTGTATATATAGTTTTAATGTGTCAAAATGAAACTTTACCTTTATACCTAACAATATTTTATATTATGTTTTGTAATTGTATTTTATATAATGTGTTGCACAAGATTCATGCACTCCCTATATATCACCAAAATATAGAAAGTATATTTTCGGAAATTTAAATTGACTTATTTTGATAGGAAAGATAATGGAAAAATGCTGAATAAAAATTTATTTACAGAACTTCGTATTTTATTTCATTTAATTATTAATTCACCATTCACTCTTTCATTTTAAAATTTGTTTTTCTTAGCTATCTGTGTATATGGAACTTCATGTAGCTCATCTAAGTTCTGAACTGATAGGCCTGAAATAGAACATCAGTTCCAATGAGGATATGGAAAACGCCTCTGCTCACTTCACATCATGTCCGAAGAGAGCATTTGAAAACAGTTGTCCATTCAGGAAGAAAACGATCTCCGGAGACGTCCCCTGGTGGAATAATCATCTTGAGAACCTCAAGAAAACTGCTAGAAAAGCCTTCAATAAGGCCAAGCGAGAAGTAGCTTGAATGCCTACAGACTGGCCCTGGCCAACTACAACAAAGAGGTCAGGAAAGCCAAAAGGCAGTCCTGGAGAAGTTTCTGCGAGGGAATAGATAAAACAGCCCCAGCAGCTCGACTTCAAAAAGTACTATCTAAGGATCACTCCAACCCAATTGGCCAAATAAAGAAACCCAAGGGGGGGAATTTACGAATGATCATTGAGAGAGCCTGATAGCTCTACTAGAGACTCATTTTCCTGGCTCCAAGTAGTTTACCACTGAAGCTGGGGAAGTATAGGTACAACCCCACCAGGCGGGATTCTCAGAAAGCTGGTAGACTATTCACACCAGAAAGAATTGAATGGGCGATAATGAGCTTTCAGCCCTTCAAATCAGTAGGCATGGATGGTAGGTATCTTTCCAGCCATGCTTCAGAAAGGTGTTGAAGTCCTTATGGCCCCGATAACTGAGGTCTTTAAGGCCAGCTTTACAAGGGGTTATATTCCGAAATCATGGAGGGAGGCGAGGGTAGTATTCATACCCAAAGAGGGTCGAAAGGGCTCCCCGGAGCTTAAATTCTATCGACCCATATGCCTCACCTCTTTTCTCCTGAAGACCATGGAGAAAATAACAGATAATAATATAAGGGGAAGTTTAAAGCTCCACAACAAATAGTTTGTCTATAGGGCGGGCAGATCTACTGTAGACGCCCTTCATTATCTCCTCAGAAAGGTGGAAGGCACCCTCACCGTAAAAGAGATTATGCTTGCAATATTTGGAGATATCGGAGGGGCCTTTAATAATACCCTACATGCCTCCATATGCAATGCAGCCAAAAGGAAAGGGATAGAACCCTGCACTGTTAAGTGGATATCAGCTATGTTGAAAGGACGGACCGTTACAGCCTATCTGGGAGAAGTCGAAGTGACCATGCTGACGTGCAGGAGATGCCCTCAGGGACGGGTTCTATCACCCTTGCTGTGGATCTTGGTCATGGATGGCCACCTGGAGAGGCTTACAGCAGGTGGCTTCAACGTCCAGGCTTACGCCGACGACATAGTGGTGACTGTTAGAGGCAAGCATGAGGGCTCATGATGTAGTTGAATGCAACTTGTCTCAGAATTATTAAAAACTGGTCCGTTCACTAGAAGAAGGAATCTCGACCTCAGAGCTCCGGTCCTAAATGGCCAGACTCTGCACTCCTCTAGTGAGTGCAAATATCTAGGTGTTATCCTGACCAGTAAACTGAACTGGGGGAAACATATAGATAAGACTCTTTCCAGAGCCACGGCGGCTATGTGGGCATGCAAAAGACTTTTTGGAAAGCCATGGGGAGTGAAACCGAAAATGGTACTGTGGTTATACACAGCGGTGGTACGCCCTATTGTCACCTATGCGTCTCTAGCATGGTGGACAAAAACCGAGGAGGCCACCACACGCAGCCGGTTGCAGAAACTGCAAAGGCTGGCATGCATTGGTGTCACAGGAGCTATACGCACAGCAGCGCTGGGGGTCATACTGGACTTGGCTCCCTTATATTTACATGTGAGGAAATGAAGCCTGCTGGAAGCAATAAGAATTTTCCTTAATGGAAAGCTCCTACCTGGAAACTGGGTTGGACATATGAGGATATTGAATCAATTAGGTTCAAACCTCTTGGCAAAACCATCGGATGTTATGCCAACCACTTTCGATTTTGAAACGGTTATAAATGACCGTCCTAGTGCAATAAGTTTCGTAAATCGTTTGAACAAAAAGTCATCCACACGGTTCACCGATGGATCAAAATCAGAGGGAGGTATTGGCATTGGGATATATGGACCTAAACGGAAGATCTCTAAAGCAATGGGAAGTGAGCCTTCGATTCTACAGACCGAGATACTGGCTGTTTATGTATGCGCTCAGGAGTGTCTCAAAATGAACCTCAAGGGGGTGCATATCTACATCACCACGGACAGCCAAACCACGCTGAGATCCCTGGAATCGTGCAGCCAGGGGTCTCTGTTGACTTGGGAGTGCGGTAATACCATAAAGCAACTGGCCAGATTAAGTGACTCTACTATGGGTACCAGGGCACCGTGGGGTTGAAGGAAATGAAAAAGCTGATAAACTTGCAAAAAGTGCATCAAGGTTAACACCTGCTGGACCTGAGGCTTTCTGTGGGCTAGGAAAAGACCAATATAAAGCTGCGGTCCAGCTATGGGAGTTGAACAACAGGATAATCCATTGGACTAACACTCCTAGATTTGCTCAGGCAAAGAAATTCGTGACGATTTCACCTACCTACGCCAAAAAGCTCTTGAAGCTATCACGAGGCGAGCTTCGGGTGATGGTGGGACTGCTGACGGGGTACTGTCGGTACAAACATCATTTGTACCGTATGGGAAAGTCAGCAGATGAGATTTGCAGGCTCTGTGGATCAGAAGCAGAAAAAGCCGAACACATGGTATGCAAGTGTCCGGAGATGGCTGGCTTAAGAACCATTCATATGGGTGGGCCGGTCCTGGATACCAGAGAGGTAACGGTCAAGGCCCCTAAGGAGGTTGTCAGTTTTATTAACGACATTGACGACCTCCTTAGGTTTCCATGAATGAGAAGGGTAGAGAACGAAATATCTACATGGTCGCAGTTCCCGGAAGACTTACCGAACCGAAACGACCCCAGTTCAAATAATAATAAATAAATAGCTATCTGTATTTTTGTATATATAGAAGAGAATAGACGGTGAGAAAAATTATCATGTATTGATATACAATCCAAAATCAATACCAAAATCAAGATTACCAAGAGATATCTAATACATTATGTACATCATACAAACATTTTTTCTGCATATTCTTAGGGGAGAGATTTGAAAACTGAAACCATCTTCCAATAACATAGTTTTTTATTTTTCGCATGCCTTTAAAATTGAATTTCTTTTCATTCTATAAAAAATCATAACATGCATACAAGCGCGGTCCCAGGAGGGGTCAAGTGGGTCATGACCCCCCCAAAATGGAACCACCTAACCTAACACTTAATATGCGTTTCAAGCAGACAATGTACGAAATGGCCCCAGAACGGCGACCTGAAAATATTTTATGGGGAAAGATCATTGTCTCAAACCTCAACACGCAAATTTTCAGCACAAAATTATGATTAGTTTTCCATGAACGTCTAATAGGCCATCCCGGTGAAAAATATTGTTATTTCATCGTGTATATCAGGTGTGTGAATAAGTCTTTCTCGTTTTTTTTTCAAATTTTGAGCCTTTATTGTGAAAAAATGGTTACAAATGAATTATTGAAAGTATTGGCCATCGCTAGCTACAACTTTTCCCCATCTTTCTGGCAACATACGAATCCCGTTGCGAAAAAATTCGACCGGTTTGGCCTCTATCCAGTTTTCCACCCATTTTTTGGCTTCCTCGTAGGAATGGAAGTGCTGGTCAGCCAGGCCAGGCGTCATCGATCTGAAGAGATGGTAATCAGACGGAGCAATGTCTGGACTATACGGCGGGTGGGGTAGGACTTCCCATTTGAGCGTTTCTAAGTATGTTTTCACCGGCTGTGCAACATGTGGGCGAGCATTGTCATGTTGCAAAATAACTTTGTCGTGCCTGTCGGAGTATTGTGGCCGTTTTTCTCGCAGTGCGCGGCTCAAACGCATCAATTGTCGTCGATAGACCTCGCCTGTGATCCTTTCATTCGGTTTCAGAAGCTCATAGTAAACCACACCTAGCTGGTCCCACCATATACAGAGCATGAGCTTGGCGCCATGAATATTTGGCTTGGCCGTCGATGATGATGCATGGCCGGGTAGTCCCCATGATTTTCTTCGCTTCGGATTATCGTAACGGATCCACTTTTCATCGCCAGTCACGATACGATGCAGAAAACCCTTTCTTTTATGTCGCTGAAGCAGCTGTTCGCAAGTGAAAAAACGCCGTTCGACGTCTCTCAGCTTCAGTTCGTACGGCACCCAATTTCCTTGCTTTTGGATCATTCCCATGGCTTTCAAACGCTTGGAAATGGTTGTTCGGTCAACTCCCAATGCTTCAGCAAGTTCTTCTTGCGTTTGACACGAATCTTCATCAAGCAAAGTCACCAATTCTTGATCTTCAAAGATTTGCGGCAGCCCGGAACGCTCCTTGTCTTCCACGTCGAAATCGCCACTTTTGAAGCGTCGAAACCATCCGCGAACACTTGAATCATCGACACAACCTTCTCCATAAGCTTCCTGAAGCAACCGATGCGCCTCGGCAGCAGATTTCTTCAAATTGAACCAATAAAGTGAAACTTCCCGCAAATGACGTCGACTCGGCTCAAATTTCGACATTTTCACGATTTCAAAAATTTATGATGCGAAAAAATTTCAACTAATGTGTTAGTGTGGAATTGTTGACAGATGAATAAGCTTTGATTATGACATATGTAACCATTAAATACTCGCACAGTATTGGTGGCGCCATCTCTTACAAAAAACGGGAAAGACTTATTCACACACCTGATATTGTATACGGACAACCAGATAGACAAAATCGAATTCGCTGACGGATTCGTGCAGAATATTCATGTTATCCATAGAAAATTCAAAGAGAATATAAAAAACAAATACTTACTCGATATTTTTGGATTTTTTATAGTTTGCACATTATTTTTTTCCAATTAGGGACGCTGGAACACGTTCCCCCCTCTCATTCGGAAGTCTAGGAGGTAAGATACAATAATAGGATAAAAGTTCGGGTCGAATTTGAATTTATCCCAAGATTTTTTGACTGCAACTTGTCTACGAATATAAGACGGAACTATACAGGGTGTTTCCTAAACATGCGGCAAAAATTCAGGGGGTTGTTCCTTGGACTATTCTAAGAATATTTTGTCCTTTGATGATTTTTGAAAAACCTCTTTGTTTTGAAGATACAGGGCGAACAACATTTTTCATATTTTTAAAATTAATAATAGTTTAAATAAAAATGCGTACCGCACTGTGTTTACTAAGTAGGTACAATTTATTTTTAAATTTGTTCAACAACATTCCAATTAATAAAAACGGCCAGTTTTTTGACTAAAAATTGCTAATACATCACAAAACGAATTCAAATGAAAACCGTGTTTAATCTGTATTCCTTTACCATCTGCACTTATCAATTTTTAGTCAAAAAACTGGCCGTTTTTAGTAATTGGAATGTTGTTGAACAAATTTAAAAATAAATTGTACCTACTTAGTAAACACAGTGCGGTACGCATTTTTATTTAAACTATTATTAATTTTAAAAATATGAAAAATGTTGTTCGCCCTGTATCTTCGAAACAAAGAGGTTTTTCAAAAATCATCCAAGGACAAAACATGCTTAAAATAGTCCAAGGAACAACCCCCTGAATTTTTGCCGCATGTTTAGGAAACACCCTGAATGTGATAGCACAGGTAACCAATGTAAAGGTAATAGTTCCACTAATAATTCTCATAGAAATGTTAATCTGTGCATCAATTTCATGAACATGAGCACTATTATCCAAACAGAACAACAGTATTCAGCAGCAAAAAAAAACCAAGGCCAAAGCTGCCGTACGAAGACTACTGGCATCAGCAGCCTATGAAGAACCAGGTAATTTTTTAAGAATATTATTCCTCGACTTCAATTTCATACGAAAATTTTCCAAGTGGACCTTGAAATTCAACGAAGAAACAAGTTTAACTCTAAGATATTTAGGAGTATGATTATGATTCAAGATAGAATTATGGAAAGTTACTTTCAATTTTCTCTATATTTCTTGATTATTCAAATGAAAACAGGAAAGTTCTGTTTTGTTTGCATTAGGACATAAATTCCACTCGGCAAAATAATTTTCCCTAATACAGGGTGGTCCAGATTTTAGTTCAATAACTTTGGCGTTAGATAGAACAATTTTTTTCATTAAAAGTTCAAATTAACATATATCCTAACAAGCTTCGTTTTCGAGATACAGGGTGTTAAATTTGAAAAAAAAATATTTTTTTTTAGTTATAAATCTAGTATTTTTACATTCATTGTTTTGATTTTTAAGTATTGAAGTCTAGATAATGTAATGTTTCGAATTGGGTAAGTGTCTCCAGCCCAAATTATCCATTGGCGCAGATATAGGGGTAAGATGATTCTTTTCTTATTGAAAATCCATTGTTTTACTTTCGTTAAAACTATTTCATTTCCGAAATCAACAGAGCTTCTCTAGAAGAAAGGTATCGGATTTTTTTTCATATTTAGAATGTACCGAGGTTTTCACCAATTTCACCCCCTTTTTAACTTTGTTACTGAAAAAGGTACAAAAAAATGTTTTCTACAAAAGTTTCACGAAAGCGACAAGTGGTTTTCAAAATGATTTCAAGAAATGAAATATATACAGAGAGGACAACATATTGATTGTAACTTCATTTTCTCAAATGGGACACCCTGTATATTTTTCTATATTTGACTCACTCTTTTTCCCCTGATTTCGAATATATAACATATGTTTGGCCTATCTCTCTTATTCTGAGTATCACAGAGTTTAGAATTTTAAGACCCATCTGTCAAGCTAAGTATTTAGTTTTCAAGTGGAAGGCTACGATAATTCAATATGCTCTTTTTTGAGTTATCTCGTTGTCAACGATATATGACATACGTTTATCATTGAATGAAAATATTCATCGAATATGCACTACACAGAAGCGGAAAAATTTGAAATATTTTCACTTTATGTGAAGAACAATAAAAATAAGAAAGCTACAAGGAGAGAATATATGGAGTTGTATCCAAATCATCGAATTCCAATTTATAGTTAAAAACGTATGTCATATACAAGATAACTCAAAAAAGGGCATTTTGAGTTATCGCAGCCTACCACTTGAAAATTGATTACTGAGCATGCTAGGTGGTACTTAAAATTTGAAAATCTGTGGTACTCAGAATAGGAAAGATAGACCAAACATATATTCGAAGACAGGGGAAAAAGAACTAGTCAAATATAGAAAAAAATACAGGGTGTTCGACTGGAATAAATGAAGTTGCAATCAATATGTTGCCCATTCTGTATATATTTCGTTTTGTGAAATCATTTTAAAAAAACACTAGTCGATGTCGTGAAACTTTTGTGGAAAACATTTTTTTGAACCTGTTTTAGTAAAAAAGTTGAAGAGGGTGTCAAATTATGGTGAAAAACCCGGTACCATTTTCGTGATAATCGAGTAAAAAGCAAACACTATCCACGAAAATCTGCAAAAATTAATTTTTCCCATTAATTGTTGTAATGTTAAATTGTTTTTCGTTCTTTTTTTATTGTTATTTTTGATCAGCATTGTTGTGACCTCGTTGATATGTAGAAGTGAAAGAACATCACTTACAAGTAGCAACGCTACTTCTGTGATTTATGTTTATTTTCATAGTATGTAGATTTTGGGAATTGATGTCATTTTGAGAAATTTTGTTTTTTTTCTGAGAATAAACTATATTATTATTATTATTATTAATTACAAATGAAAGTACAAACATTGACTTAGTGTATTATAGGTAACGCTTTCAGATGGCACTATCCACGAAAATTTCAAAAATTAATTTTTCGATTTTTCCCACTAGTGATAAATAAAGTGAAGCTCTGTTGATTTAAGAAATGAAATAATTTTCTCGAAAAGAAGACAATGGTGTAAATTTTCAATAGGAAAACATTCATCGCACAAATATATCTACGCCATCGTATGATTTTGGCAGGAAACACTTCCTAATTCCCCAATTCGAAACATTACATTATCTACACTTCAATACCCATAAATTAAAACAATGAATGTAATAATACTGGAGTTACAAGTGAAGAGCATCCTGTATGGACCCACGCATTCGCCATTTTGCTTCCCGAAGTTCACAAAGACCTCAAACCAGATTAGTTTCAATGAGTGTTCAGCAAATTGTATTTTTTCAGATGATTCGAGTTGAACAGAACGAGGGTTCGGGAATTAACTAGGGGTGCAAACTCGAGCATAAAATCCAATCGGCAACTTACGCTCACCTAACGATTTTTCCCGAATGACAGATGCCACACGATACTCTGTACAATTTTCCATCAGTTGTACGCAGGATACTTGCCGAGTTTCACATCTTCACAATCGTAGGGATTTGTTTGATCATCGTTTTGATTTCTATGAAGAATGTTTTGAAGAATTTTCAACATACCACCTTCGATTTCAAATGGTAATGTAGTAGATTTCATAAGGTGTCTTATTGTTTTCATACATAATTCGTATTGTTTCTGAATAATTCATTTAGAAATCCCTGAGTTGAAGATGTAGGTTACAGAAGTTTTGTTTACAAAGCAACTCCAGAATTCATTGTGATGATATTAAGCCTGTATGGAATAATTGCCAAATCTATAGCATTTAACTTTTCATTCTGATTTATTTTCTTTTATCTATAATCATCAGAACTTTGCGATGATAAATATTGGATATATTCGATATAATTGGAGCACTTTTATTTTTTATTTACGGAAAAAGTATTCGATATCTATGAGGGAAGAAAATTCCCCTGAAATTTTCACTGTTTATAATTCGGAATGTATAGAATTAAAAAATTTATAGAAATTGAAAATTAAATTGAATTTGATTGAAGTCATCGTTTATTATTTTCTTTTTAGTCACAAATTATTTCAAAATGCATAAGAAGAATCGTATATATTTATTGATTGAATTTTTTACAAACACCATCTAGACAATAATTACATGTAAAAATAAATATTCGAACCCGAGCTCATTCTCTTCAAAATTCAAAGGAAAACTTAAAAAAGTCGAAAAAACTATAAGGATCTTCTAAATTTCATGATTATACAGGGTGATTCACCGGGGTGGACTATTAGACGTTTAGTGAAAACCAATCATAATTTTGTGCTGAAAATTTGCATATCAGGGTTTGCGACAATGATCTTCCTCCCTAAAATATTTTCAGACCTATACAACTTCCGGTTATATCAGAAACAGACAACCACTTTCTTATTTCAAATAGCACACCCAGTATATTATTTCATCATTAGAAAGCTTATTTGATGACAACTTTAGCAATATACCATACCTTGAGAATAAACTCAACTGTTCATGTGTTAATGAGATTTTTATGGAAAAAATGGTTGCTACAAGGACATTTTCAAAAATATTTTTGCAGAAATTTTTTTTCGAAAAAACCGTTTCAATTGTCGATTCTGTCAATATGTTGTATTATAAGACTGAATCAAATAATTATAAGTTCGTATATGTACAGGGTATAATTTATGAAATGTCAAATTTAATTTATCTATACATCTTCTTTAAGTTAGGTACTTCTCTGTTTTACGGGAGTCACAAACTACTCAACTGAGTTAGAAATTCTTAGTTCAAGTTTTTTATAGATAACTCGTAAAATTTTCATTTTAAGTATAGGATTTGCTTGAGTTACTTCCCCTCCTCTCTTCATACGTAGAATTGACTGAAAGAATAAAAAATATAGGTTGTAATTCGAAAATCTTGATTTTTTTATGAATTTGAGTTGTTAAAGTTCATGATCTTCCAATAACCATGCCTCAACATTTTTGGCCCAAACCGCAAACAGTCTTAAAATACTACGTATTGGTAGGATCGAAAATGAAGAAGGTTTTATCGAAAGAACCTTATTCTGCAGAAATATTTGAGAAATGTGAGTCCTCGTCGCATCTATTTTTTTTATAAAAATCTCATTAACTCATGAACAGTTGAGTTTATACCCAAGGTATGGCATTATGCTGAAATTGTCATCAAATAAGCTATCTAACGATGCAATAATATACTGGGTGCGCCGTTTGAAAAAATGAAGTAGTAGTCTGTTTTCGGTATAACCGGAAGCTGCGGAGGTCTCAAAATCATTTTCTCAAACTCCAGTGGTATGCAAATTTTCAGAAAAATTATGATTAGTTTTCCATAAACGTCTAATAGGCCATCGCGGTGAATCACTCTGTCAGGTGGTCAAGTTGCCGACAATTGTTTTTTAATTTGATTTTCTGGTTTTAAGCTTCTGAAATTAATCGATTATGACTCCGAGCTTTAAGAATGCGGTATAATAACCTATTTTGTAACCAATTTCATTCATGTAGCTCTAATACTTGTCGAGAATTGATTGAATGAATATTTATAAGAAAAATAATTCAAGCATAATATCGCATGAATGAACTAGTGTTCTAAAGCTCCTGACTACGTCACGTGATTTTCTTTTAATTATTTTGTGATATTTTGTTCGAATTATTTTCTTATAATTCTGATGATGCGACAAACACGAAATTTTGCATGAAGCTTAATATAATTAATTTATATTCATTTGCGAAATCTGAACGTGTTTCTTTCGAAAGAAAGCGAAAGTTATATTAGAAATGTTCTGTACTGAAGAATCAATTCACTTGCAGATTCATTCCGTAAAAATCCCTGACGTTGTAATGATAGATTTAAAAAAGCATCTTTTTTTAGACAGTTTGTTGTATTTCTTATCATTGCTCATGCCTATGAATCTGCAAAAGGGTGAATTTATCAGTACGGAACATTGCTAATAAAACTTTCTTCTGAGGAACACCCCGTATAACTTTTTTTATTTGACTATAAAATCTAAATCAGTGACTCTAACTCAATATTATTTGAGAACTTACCCGGCTAAAATTCGAAAATACAAATATTTTGGACACGTAACAAGCACCCAAAAAACGCATTTTGTTTAACAACTAGACAGACATGAACATTTTGGATGCATATCTGGTATTACCAAAATCTCACCAACCGTTTTCTACTTATAGTCCAGTCAATATGTGTTTTTCAGTGGAAAGTTTTGATTTCTTCGACTGAATATGTTTTTTTGGGTGTTAAATCCGATTCTGAGGTTTGCCACCAATATTTCGTGACGGAACATTGAAAAAAATGAAAAAAATAAAAGTAAAAAATTTCATTTTTTGGCGGTTTTTTTGTATAGAACTCGGAAAATATCAATTTTTCGTTCATGAACTCTCGAAATAAAACCAAAGTAAATAAATTGTTCTACAAATTTCTTCAAATGAGTTTTTGTCCGATCAACCGTTCTGGCTCAGATGATATTTGAAAATTAGCGTATTTTATCTATCTCTACAAAAACCACTTCTTCCACTCCAAAACTTTAACTATTAATGGCAATCAATAATCTCTTCTTCCTATCAATTCAGAAAGGTTCAAACTATGAAACTATCATCAGTTCAGAAAGAAGTATTTTCAAAATCATTTTTTAAAATTTAGTTTATTTCTTTATATTGATTTCAATGAATATATTCCGGAAATAATATCATCGTAGTATCGATACAATAGAGTATTCAAATTCAAATTTTTGTATAGGAAGGTTGATCATTCATAAAAAATTGATATTTTCCGAATTAGATGCAAAAAATGAAATTGTTTACCTTTCTTTGAATCTTTTTCAATGTCCCATCACGAATTTTTGAATAGAAACCTCAGATTCGGATTCAGCACCACAAAAAACATATAAAATCGAAGAAATAAAAACTACCTCAATAAGTGAGTTCTTGCAGAGACATAAAATTCCAATTTTTAAATGTATCGTCTGAGCCAGCCAGAACGGTTTATTTAACGAAAACCTTAATTGAACAAATTTGAAAATTTTATATAGTTATATTGTTTTTGTATAAAAATGTCATCCACGAAAAATTGATATTTTTCGAGTTATATGCAAAAACCTGCCTAAAAATGAATTCTTTTCAATGTTCCGTCACGAAATATTGATGGCAAACCTCAGATTCGAAATTAGCACCCCAAAAAACATATAAAATCGAAGAAATCAAAACTTTCCCGTGAGGACTCTTGTGATCACAAACTGACTGAACTATTAATTATTATCCGGAAAGGTTAACATGTTTCTAGATGAAATAATGAAAAAAAATCCGTTTCACACTAAGGAATCAACGTCTACCATTTGTTTCCAATCCAAAATTTAAATAAAAAAAAACAGATATACATATACCTTACGTGCTGAATATTCTCTTTAGTACATAAATATATTATTTCAAGATATGCTATCATTTTATAATTGATATTTTTGTTTCAGTAACTTCATGTCAAAATGAACAAACTATCCACCCCTGAAGGCAATGGTTTGGGTACTGACACTATCTCGCAGAAATCCTACAATGGTTTCCTAAGTTCTATAAACGATAACAAATGTATAGTAGCAAGTAATATTAATATTAAAGCATCAGTGGTTACAGTTTCTGGTGAAAAAACTAAAACTAGTGTAGCTGATGAAAAAGAACCATTCAAGAAAACATATATTCTTATAGTTACCTGCGTAGTTCCTGCATTACTTACTATTTGTGGAGTTGTGACTCTTGCCTTAGTATTCAATACCAGAAATTGTAGAAGTAAGTACCAAAATAATATTCATTCGTCTTGTGAGCAAAGTTAAAAATGTCATTTTGTTTTTTGTGAATTCGAAATTTTATGTACTTACACCTACCTATATATTATTTCCAGTTGGAATTTACCATTTAAGAACTTTGACTGATAAGTTCATCATTTAGACGTCGAAGATAACTGCAACAGTCCTACATAAAATTTCAATCTTATTGGTATCTCGGGTCCAATGTAGTGAAGTGTCGAAATCAATAACTCAAGATGTTGCGGAATCCGGAATAAAACACCAACAAGTCTAGAAAAATCCATTAATTTTCCAATAGATAGTTTTGATCACAGAACACTAAATATATAAGAAGTGCTAACGCCGTGCTAAATCAAGGCAACAATATGGGCGATATTTTGTCCGCCATCACTGAGTGTTTTACATGGCGGGAAAATTTGAATATGAAGGCATGGCAATTCATTGAAATTGTTGGAATATTTTTTGAATTTATTTTAGGTTATGCTGCTATGATTTCGAATTAAAACAAAAAATATCATTCAAAAGTTTTATTTATCAAAGTCAATTTACATATTTGCTTAAAATAGTAATTATTTATAAAAATCAATACATAATATACATTATATTGGGAGATTTACACTATACCTGACTAAAAAAAATACCTATTTATACCTACTTTATAAAATTATATCTGATGAACAACTGAATTGATACATTTCTGAAGCAATATTCAAATTTCTACACATACATGAAAGATAAAAATCTTCAGTTGGTCTGATCTATCTTCCTGCGTTACAGTGCTCATTTCGTAATTCACTTTAATTATCACAGGTCTTCTTTGGTACTTCATTTTCAGCTCATTTGGAGGTTGTAGGTGGATATGAAAAAAAGAGATAAATAGCGATCAATTATTAGGTAATTCATTTTAATTTGATATGATAATTCTGTATCACGTATATGGTTATTGTTAGAATCATTAATATTTTCCATACAAGAAACATTTGGGGAAGTTCTACAATCATAGGGCTGATGATTATAAATTTGATACTTCAGTAAATGCCGAGGAACAGAATTTAACTTCAATATAGTTGGTTTTGAAGGATTATTTTAATCACAAGTAAGGATCTCAGATATATTAGAACGTTGAAATACAATATGAGGAAAAACCCGGTCTTATTTTGTTCTAAATTTATTTTCTCATGGATTACCTGAGCTTACCTTACCTGAAACCTAAAACAGAACTTGTAATAAATAAGTGACAATAAAAACTAGTTTATCTGTTCATTGCTACCATACAAGAATTACAAATACAAACACAATTTATTGTTGGTTATAAAATCATATTGAAAAACTCGAACGCTGATTGGCTTATTATGAGAATAAAATTTTTACATCGTGATAAGTATGCATGATGTATACCGTGTATGCTGAGTGTTTGTGACGTCACATCTGTTGCCAATGCTAGCACTAGCGGTTTCACCCCCCTGGTTTTAATTATCAGTATCTGTGTAGTATGAGTCCGATCGGGTTCCACTAGATGGCGTTAGATTAAATTTCTACTACAAAATCTTTTATGACAGTTTTGTCAAAATCGACCCATGACTGGTGATGAAAAGTGGATCACTTACGACCACGTCAAGTGAAAACGGTCGTGGTCGAGCTGACAGAAGTGGTGGCCAAGCAAGGATTGGCGGCCAGAAAGGTTTTACCGTGTGTTTGGTGAGATTGACAGGGAATCATCTACTATGAGTTGCTTCTCTAAGGCACAACTGTTAACTCGGAACATTACTGTCCACAATTGGACCGTCTGAAGGAAGCTATCGCCCAGGATCAGCCATATTTGGCCAATAGGAAAGGAATTGTTTTCCCGACCCATGTTATAGGATGGTCATTTTTGTGTTTACCTCCAATTTAGGAACAAACGACATAGTCAATTCAAAACTGATGTCTTCACAAATAAATTTTTATTTCAATGAAACACATAACATGGTAAAACACAACATAGACAATTTTTCGATGTGAATAATTCAGTTTAGTTCTTTGATAACTGCAATATTGAAATGTTGTGACGAAAATGATACAAAAAAACCGAAAACACCGATTAAGTGACTACCGATGACAAATGCAAAAATCACAGATGGCAAAACAAAGGAGAATTCGATAAAGCGGGTAGATAAAGGAAAATTTCGTATCAATAAAAGTAATATAATAATAGTAATCTTGAAAGCGATAATAAACTCATAAACCGTAAAAGGGTCCGATTTTTTGCTGCGATTATTAGTTATTACCCCTAGCAGACCCCATTTCTACGTCCTTGGTTTTCGCCAAAAATAATGGATTTATCATATTTATCTACTGAACAATGATAAATATTCCCTTCTTTGTAGCCCTGTAAATAAATGATCGACGAACTTTACATCGCGCAATTATAGAAGGCAATTCATTATCAAAAATACATAATTTACACTCACTTCAAATGAAGGCGGATATTATAAATTATTACTTTTTCGACAAAATATACACCTAATAATTCCTAATTTCATCTCGTAATGAATGGAAAGTTCCTTCCAAATATAATTATCACGCCCTGCGAATATAAACATGTCTTACCTAATACCTAAATCCTCGAATTCATTGCCTGTGATGTTTTCATTCCTTTCTGAAGGGAATTCAGAACAGTAATTTTCGAATTGAAATTAACCTCTGTTCAATCTGACAGCGGAACCAGATTGGAATTGGCAGCGCTCATTTGCCCAACAATTTTTCAGGATGGAGAGGATGGAATCATTTAGAATCCAATGAAATTATCCGCTTTTCCTTATTCTACGCTCATTCGTCACCTCATCAAGGACGCTTTTATTATTGGTTAGAGTGAAACTCAGTTTGCTGATGAAATTGCGAAGACTTTGTATCTGGTGGCCCAAATTCGTTGTCTAGTGAGTGGATCTCAGAACCCCTTTGAGCAAAAAAAAAAGAGCCACATTTTCGGACTCGATTTTTGAGAGAATTTTTTTGGTGCAAACTGGAATATCATAAATTAAACTGTTTTCAAACTATGAGAGAAAATTGAAAGATAGCGTGAAATGAGAAGTTCTTATTAATTCTTCATTATTGGTGATTAAAACATGAAACAAAAACATCCTACAGGCATTTTTTAGTAGAATCCATTTGGTGACATCATTTATTTTTATTACCATTAGTTTTGAAGTTTTAATATTTCCAATATATGTATCTAACATAATATATAAATTTCTTATCAAACTATAAAAATCATCAAAAGCTTCAGTTTCACACGGAAATCGACCAAGTGCCTATCTATAATATTCTGTGAACTTCAGATAATTATGATAAAATATTTGGTAGCCACCAAGGATTTAACGTCGTTAGATATTTTTCTTTGGTCAAATTCAAAAATGTTGAAAAAATCTAACGGTGTTAAATCCGGATACCTTGGTGGCCACCGAATAGATATTTAAATATGCCTAAGTTCACAGATTATTATAGATAGGCCCTTGGTGGATTTGCCGTGTGGAACTGAAACTTTTGATGATGTTTATAGTTTGATAAGAAATATATAATATGTTATATATATATTGGTGATGAAAGCTTCCATAGTATGTTTGGATTGATATTGGTAGGTGGTGATGAGAACACACTATTTTTTCTTAATTTATTCTTTGACAAACGATTTCGGTTTTTTTTAATTCTAAAACCATCATCAGGCCAGCTGAAAAGTAGATACATATCTTATAATGCAAAGTTTATTAAAAAATGTGCGTGAATCAATCTCCCAAGTGAGAGTGTGCAATTTTTACTCGCCGTAAATAGAGGTAGTCTTCTATATTTATGTGTATATGTGTATTTTTCAATATTATTCGAAAAATTATTTTGTTTTTCAAAAAATGATCAGGTGGAGAAGTTAACTTTATTTCTTAAGACGCAATATTAAGCCGAAGAGGAAATTAGTTTGTTGAAAGTCAGTTCGGTTTGTCAGATGTCATTTGTCCAACATTATGGGATGTGGTCAGGAAAAATATCATCTTTATGAGGTCACCATCTCGAAGATTGAAATCTGAAATTTCGTTGATTGTGTTTTTTTTAATTTCAAATTATTCTAGTAATGTTAATTTGTGATAATATAATTTTCACAAATTAACATCACTAGAACAATTAGAAATTTTGAAAAATAAAAACAATCAATTCTTACTAAACTAAATTTCAGATTTCAATCTTCGAGACGAAAAATGAGACCATTACGATAATCCTAAGCGCAGAAAATCATTGGGATATCCCGGCCATTCTTCCACGTCGACGGCCGAACCGAATATTCACAATTTGAAGGTCATGCTCAGTATTTAGTGAGGCCAGCTCGGCGTAGTGTATTATGAGTTGTTCAAACCGACTGAATTAATCACAGGCGATCGTTATTGAACGCAATTAATGCGTTTGAGCAGAGAATTGAAAGGCAAACGGCCGTAATACAACGAGAGACATGATAAAGGGATTTACAGCATGACAATGCTCGACCCCATGTTGCGAAAGTGGTCAAGACATATTCGGAAACGTTGAAATGGTCCTACCCCACCCGCCGTATTCTTCAGACGTTGCTCCCTCGGACTATCACTTGTTCCGATCAATGGCACTCGACCTGGCTGACCAGAACTTTTGGTCTCATGAGGAAGTAAAAAATTTGGATCGATTCGTGAATCGCTTCAAAAGATGTCCAGTTTTTTCAACGCGGGAGTCTTACGCTGCCCGAAAGATAGGAGAAAGTAGTGGTCAGCGATGGACAATACTTTGAATCATAAATATTACCAGTTTTCTACAATAAAACCCCGAATTTTGGAAAAAAAACGGTGGAAACAAAGTTATACGTCTATGTAGGACGATATTAATTTCCAAAATTGCAATATATGTATGTATACATTTATACATATAATGTGAATGGAAAATGTCAAAGAAAAAAAAACAAAATTTATGATCTTATATTCAAAATCCGTATATAATTTTGAGCAATTGAATCAGTCATGAATGATTCGTAGTAGTAGAAACTGTATAAATTTAATAAATTCTATTCTTATATAACTCAGAAAATGAGCATTGGTGATAATAGAACAGTAACAGAAATAAAAAATTTTTGTCTCCTCCACCTAACGAATTTCTTCTTTTTCCACAAACAAGTTCAGCTTATTTCGAAGTCTGTATTTCATGAAAATATGATAAAAGGAAAATAAATTAGAAGACGGTATTTTACGGGACGAAGTCGTGGGCTCAAACTAGGTATTAAATATAAGGACTTGTGAGAAGCTAATAAAAATAATTGGCGGGTTATACATTGTCGAGGATTCGTCAGAAAGAAGCGTGTCACTCACTAATTAATGAACAGCAACTGAGCTTTGAATGATTCCTTATTTAGGCAAAAATAAATGTGGAACTTCAAGGAAAGAGTCATCTGAAATTCCCCTATCAGAGTATGCCCCAGTTGCTCCGAGTTTCGAGTTAGTTCATTGTTTACAGTTCGATTTGACTCAACGAACAGGAAAATCGCAAATTTGTTGACTATGAATTGTAACAAATTTGGGAGATTCGAGATCTTGTTCCTACACCGAACTGTTAATTCAACGCATACTTTTCCTGTTTGTGTTTCGAATAGGTGTGAATGTTTATGAGAAAAACTACATAATATTTGGACAATTTCCCTCAAAGTATGAAATTTTCTTCCTTAAAAGGAAGCACCACCACGTGGCTGCTCAGTTCAAAACGAAAAAAGAGATATTCCTTCCTACAAATCACCGATTTTTATGGGGTTTTCACATAATTTCCTGAAATAATAATCTAAATGGAAAAAAGTAAATATTTTCAATCTGCAAAAGAAAAAAAATGTTTAGTAACTTTCCGTTTTTCGCAAAAAAATTGATGATATATATTTTGTACATTGATATATTTTTTAGAATATTGATGGAAAAAAAAGACTACCAAAAATCATTACAAAAGAGGTAAAACTATAATTTCGTGAAAGTCGTTGTACAGTGCTGCCCTCTACTTATTTGCTTCGAAAAAAGAAATAAGATGAAGTGAATGTACAACTGCGTACACCGTACAAAGTTTGGTCAACCCAGGAGCACTAGAGGGGAAATGATTGGGTACCAAAGTTGGACTGATACGCGAATAACCACGTGGTGTTAATTCCTCTTAAAGACGAATCGTTGTAAAGTACTGACTTGAAGTCAGAAGCTTTCATCAGTAGCTTTAGCTTATACCTATATAGTTCTGCGGTTTCCAAGGATGCAATTAGTACTATATGAATGAGCTCTAAAAGCTCCCGACTTTAAGTCAGTGCATTTCTCTTGATTTAAAATAATGAATTAACTGAAAATAAATATTTATCAGACGTGAAATTTTTGGAATCAAAATAGCAGAAGAACTGGAGATTGTAATGAACACAAATCATTAACATCCAACAACAAAATAAAAAAAAAATCAAGTCTGATAAATATCTGTTTTCAGTTAAATCATTATTGTAAATTAAGAGGAATGCACTGACGAAAAGTCAGGAGCTTTTGAGCTCTCATTCATTCGAACACTAATTGCATCGGAAACCACAGAACCATATAGGTATATGCTAAAAAGCTTCTGACTTCAAGTCGGTACTTTTCTCTTAATTCAATCTTCAACTTCAAATAGAGGCGCCAAGTTATGCATTTCTTTTTCGCATGTCTCGGATTCTGAATGAGCTTATTAGAACCATCATAAACCCATTAAATGAAGACTATGATGTAAGAATTATATACCGGGTGATTATTTAAGTTGAATCAGTCAAAAATCTCGAAAAAGAAACATCTTATGGAACAGTGTTTCGAATAAAAAGTAGATGGCTTTGATAGGGAAGTCCTTTTCGTCGTTAATTTCACGTTGTATCGTTACCGGTTGCATTTTCAACGTTATCATTTTGGTTTCAAAATTGAACGTGTTCATGAAATTATATTCAATGTATTTTTTTATTTAGTTATGAAACTAGTTTTCTTATGACTATATTACGTTATTTTGTATATATATTGTTTGTATACGGATATTGGACGTTAGTTCAAAAATGCATTGAGACCATTCAATAACCACCTATCTATAGAACACATTGATTTCACGTTTTCTAATAACTATTATCACGTTTCAAATCAATGTTAGTATAAACATATCATTCATACTCTTCGTCGTTCATTTCGGTAAGATACACGTTTGTGTTCAACATTATGTTATCATCGTTCATGTTGAATATCTTTCAATCGACCTCTCAACCTTTTTTGACTTGAATGGTTGATAGTGAAAATGGATCTTCCATCTAATTATGTTACTATATCACGTTATTATGTGCGCTATTATTCTTAGCTATTTGTACATTATGAAGCAACGTTATTTCCCCATTGTTTAAAAAGTTTTCAACAAATTTTTCATTTACGAGGAAACCGGAAGTACCAATGACAAAAATTTGTCCAAAATTGTCTCTGAACCATTAAATTTTGAAAACTGAACGAATTTGAAAAAAAAATTATTTTGGAAAAACGGGTATTCCTTAATGACTTTCCATGCCCGTGTTCGATAGTTTTTCCGATAACATATTTGGATAGACCGTGAAAAATATTATCACCTTGATGGGTCACTCTTTGATTTTGCTCAAAGAATGAATCATAAAATCTAGTGACCCGCTCATATGAACCAACTTGTTCGAAATTTGAATTTCTGTTATGTTTGATGTGAGGAAAATATCTATACTACATTTTGAATAACCTTGAAGTACAAGAATGATATCTCTCAATATTTATCTATGATGTCTAAACATTTACACATTTATTCAAGCGATTGTTTACTATATTATATTATATGCCCTGCTAGTGACTCGCTGCTAGTTTAGCAAAGTCGCCCATAGCATGCAAGAATTGTAAGTTCACGTTTGGCAGAGATCACTGGGTGCCAAAATGACGATTTTTTCAGTCATCTCAGGATGAAACAACGCAATCCCCTCAAAACATTAGCTTGGTTCGAGTACGTCTCGCCAAACATTGTATTTGAAATATTCAGACTAGAAATATGACAGAATAATTCATACGTCCTTTTTATGTTATGTGAAATACTTAAATATATAAACAATTGTTAATATATTTATATTTATTTTTATGAACAATTGTTTATTTTAAATGTTCGATCAACGTTTCTGTTGATATCATAGTAAAATCGTATTTATACTTTTAAAATCAACGTTAAATATTGATATAATACTTCGAGCAAATAAACGTTATTCGCGCGACATTTTTACTGATAATGAACGGTTGGTTACATAACCATTTCACAACGTTATATTAACCGACCTGTGCCCATTAAGCTATGCCATAACCTATTCCATTTAATTCCGTCTAAAAGTTAGACGGAAAGCTCAAGTTTGTTTGGACTCTAAACGAACTTGATATATCCGTTCCATTAATCTTTCACATGAAAATGGAGTCGTTAATTTTCCAACTATTCGTTGAAACAATGAAGAACGTTCTGCGTATGAAGGCGACTTGATGGAGATTTCTGCTAAAATCGAAATCATCTTTTTTCAATGTATACATCTTCATTGATTAGTGGGAAGCATTTTGAAGCAAAAACAAATAATTTCGCCATTTTCAATTGATTAATGGCAGTACATTTACTGAAAATAAACAATTCAGTAGAAAACGTCCGTGAGAATTCATACCCGAATACAGAGCCATATACAACGATTCATCAAACATTGTTCGTATAAAACTTTTGTTTTGCCGTAGAATACGAATCTGCTATGAAAAAATAGGGGTTTTCATAAATTCCAAAGTTATATAAGATATGTAGAAACTAAACTAGAAAACACTGATTTCTTGACAAGTGGACAATATTTTCGCTATAGTCGATCAAAATTTTGACATGGAGAGATTCACTGAAATTTTAAATAGTAAATACGATTTTATAAAGTTCACATATGACGTGGAAAAAAAATCTAGCATTTTAAATTTGAAAATTTCAAGGAATCGTACAAATAGGGATTTATCAAGCCAAGTAGCTTGACATTTTAACCAACTACTTGACTTGAAATCAATCTCGTGGAAAGTTACATACTTGAGCTTGACTTGATTAAGATATGTAGTTATTGCCTGACTTGATATCAAGCTACTTGATATTACTTGAGCTTGATAAGCACGCGTCGCACGGCATATATTTCTGCATTATCATGCTCGCTTAGGGATTCCTTTCTTTCCTTAGTGGAATAAGGGGATTCCTCGAGCGCCGAGACAATGAAACATTTGCCAGTGTGACTTTATTAGTAGTTTTCTCACATTCCTATGAAATCTATTGGTAGATTTTGGTAGTTTCAGAAGTATGTTTCCAAACTTGGCCAAAATAGCCAAGGATTCTTTATTAACTCCAACATCTCCAGCTCGTGTTTTCCAGAGCTGATTTTACAGTAACAAAAACCCGCAATAGGTTAGGCGACAAATCTATAAGATGTGTCTAAGTTCCTAGATTAGAAATTATGAAATCAAACAAAGCCTGGATGTTTTTCAATATTAAAAAACTTCATTTTTTTATTATTTTTCATTTTGTTATGATTTATAGTGATTCAATATAAGTTTCTATTTCGAAAAAGTTGATATTTTCGGTTCCTTTATACAATAGGTTTATAAATAAAAGTGTTTTTTGCAAGGTTCCTTCTCATTTCATCAGTTTTTCATTGATGTGACACTACACAATACAACTGCTAAAAATCAAGTAGCTTGATATGATTCAAGTACTTGATGAATAAATAGTTGAATGAACTTGAGATTGAAAAACTACTACTTGACTTGAGCTTGACTTGAAATGAAGTCAAGCTCAAGCCAAGTAACTTGAAAATCAAGCCAAGCCGTGGATCCCTAAGTAGAAATTCTATAGTTCGATATGTAGAAAAAATCTATCAACATGGATAGATATATTCCAGTGAACTCTGGTACAATTTAGTCGTACAAAACCACGAGTTCACATTTTTTAATAAGAAGGAATTTTACGGTTCCTTCAACCAAAGGAAACAGCACGATAAAAAACAAAAAATATTTCAAATCGCGAATGCGAACGGTTTCAAAGAATATTCAGAATACAAATAAACAGAAAGAATTATCAGGAAATTTCATTCCAGAAAAAACCATCAAGACCGATAACTGTTTCAAAGCATTCACGTATCACCTGGCAAAAAAAATTACAAAACTATAAATGATTTAATTAAATTCTAGGAAACACTTTCGATAGAACTCCGGACAATTTGGAATCGGAAATTTATCAATTCATCTGTTTAGATTGTAACAAAGTCTATGTAGGTCAAACGTCGCGTGATATTCTACAAGGTACAAGGAACACACGAGTTAAAAGGAATAATCATAGTGATAAATCAGCATTGGCAAATCATGTTTTCAAAATGAGACATGGTGTATTTGGAAGTTAATTAAAACTGCTGAAGTATCGGAAAAAAAAGTTATTGAAATGTTCAGAAGAAAGGATAATTTGGTCAATTTCACTAAGAACTATCAACAAACCAATCTACTCAACAAAACACACCCAATGTTAAAATCCTAATGACAGACATTTTTCGTTTTATTTCATCAAATTCTAACGATCTATAAAACATATTTCATCAACTTATCTATGTTTTGATCGAATATATTATCATGATGCCAATTTCACAGTATTATGATTATGCCAATTTTAAAATATTATACAAGATCTGAAGTGGTGGTCCAAAAATTTTACTTCACTGTAGATTGGTGGTGTAGGATCAGAGAAAAAGGAAAATGATACTATGTTAGTTCGCCGACGTTTCGGAAAAATTTATTTCCATCCTCTGGGCTCTACAAAATTTATGGAAAACATCATTTGTAACATTGATGAAGGTGTTTACAAAATAAAGGAAAGATGAGCATTACTAAAAGTTATTGACGAGAAAATATCACATAAAAGATGATCTGGTATAATTTAGATATACAAAGAAACATTATATAATTCAAAACATTTTTAGTTAAAAATAAAAAGTAATATACACACATATAGGTACAAACAAAGTACTTACAAGCTAGACAAATGTATCTTCCCAAAATCATCTCATTAAAATTCAAATCAATTCTCCAATATTTCACGTATAAAGAAATCATAATATATTAAAAAGCGGGGATAAACAATGCGACCGATGCATAGACAGTACGCCGACAGACGGAGGTGAGGTGATATCAAAGGAACAGCGGACTCGAAACAAATTAGGGTAAAAAACTTAGATGTATGTATGTGATGCGCTGAAGTAATGAAGTCGATAGGGGCTAGAAATCTTTATTTTATTTCATTATTATTCATTCCGTAGTTGGATATTTGTTTTTAATAAGGAATAATAAAATTGGATAAGTTGTTGGATGTCAGCTCTAGAATTTAATGAGTCATGGATACTTATTTGTAACATTTCAAAAATATTTTGACGTCTTCAAAATTAAAGTTGTGATTTTCGTTCAGGCAATGTTCGGCCAAGGCTGTTTAAGGGTTGGAGATCGGCAAACGGACAGTCCTAATATGTTCCTGTATTCTGGATTTCAGATATCGGACCGTCTGGCCTATGTTAACGCGAGAATAATTTGGACAACTGATTTTATAAACAACGTTGGAGTCGGGGTTTCGACTGAAAAAATGCTTGCCTAAGGTATTTGACACCGACACCAACTCTTCTGAACTCCAACGTTGTTTATAAAATCAGTTGTCTAAATTGTTCTCTCGTTTACATAGGCCAGATGGGCCGATATCTGAAATCCAGAATACAGGAACATATTAGGACTGTCCGTTTGCCGATCTCCAACCCTAAAACAGCCTTGGCCGAACATTGCCTGAACGAAAATCACAACTTTAATTTTGAAGACGTCAAAATATTAAATAGGGAGCCATACTTGAGCAACCGGCTAATTTTTGAAATGTTACAAATAAGTATCCATGACTCATTAAATTCTAGAGCTGACATCCAACAACTTATCCAATTTTATTATTCCTTATTAAAAACAAATATCCAACTACGGAATGAATAATAATGAAATAAAATAAAGATTTCTAGCCCCTATCGACTTCATTACTTCAGCGCATCACATACATACATCTAAGTTTTTTACCCTAATTTGTTTCGAGTCCGCTGTTCCTTTGATATCACCTCCGTCTGTCGGCGTACTGTCTATGCATCGGTCGCATTGTTTGTCCCCGCTTTTTAATATATTATGATTTCTTTATACGTGAAATATTGGAGAATTGATTTGAATTTCAATGACATGATTTTGGGAAGATACATTTGTCTAGCTCGTAAGTATTTTGTTTGTACCTATATGTATGTATATCACTTTTTATTTTTAACTAAAAATGTTTTGAATTATATAATGTTTCTTTGGATATCTAAATTATACCAGACCATCTTTTATGTGATATTTTCTAGTCAATAACTTTTAGTAATGCTCATCTTTCCTTCATTTCGTAAACACCTTCATCAATGTTACAAATGATGTTTTCCGTAAATTTTGTAGAGCCCTGAGGATGGAAATAAATTTTTCCGAAACGTCGGCGAACTAACAGAGTATCATTTTCCTGTTTCTCTGATCCTACACCACCAATCTATAGTGAAATTAAAATATTATTATTATGTACAATTTCAGATTCCTCAAGAAAGCCAATATGCTTAACAGAAGAATGTGTAAGAACAGGTAATATTATCAACTTTGCGCACCACAACGACTGCAAATTTCTCCAAACATTTCAGCCGCATCATTGTTATCGGCAATGGACCACAATATAGATCCATGCCAAAATTTTTTTCTATATGCCTGTGGAACGTGGAACAAGAAGCATATGATACCAGAAGATAGGAGTTCGATAAGTACTTTTGAAGTGATGGCTGATCAATTACAACTTATTTTGAAAGGTAATGAACCTTTTCAGAACGTATTATAGGATCATACTACCATGATACTTCATGTCTGATTAATAATAAGACATACGTGCAGATAAACATCACATACAGGGTGGTCCATATTTTAGTACAATAACTTTGGCGTCGAATAGAACAACTCTTTTCATGAAAAAAATTCCCATAAACATAACAAAGTGTCTTCCAGAAATGTTCAATTAAATGCCATCTGAAAGCATTATAATATACTACGTCAATTTCCGTACTTTCATTTATCACTAATGGGAAAATTTGAAAAATTATTTTTTTTAGATTTTTTGTATCATTTTGTATTTGCTTTGTACTTGAATATCTCGAAAATAGTACATCTATGAAAATAATTCAGGAGACTTTATTTTTAATAATGCTCTGTTGATTTCAGAAATGAAACAATTTTTTCGAAAAAAAGAGAGTGGTGTATATTTTCTAAAAGAAAAGGATCATCACACTACAATATCTGATTCGAAACATTACATTATCAAGACTTCAATACCTGAAAATTAAAACAATGAATGTATTAGTAGGTACTAGAGTTACATTAAAAAAAAAACCGATCCAAAGTTATTGCACTAAAATCTGGACAACCCTGTATATTCAGAATCGAACAAAAATATCTCCAGTAGAATTCATAATCTTCCAGAGTCATCTATAGGATGAATCATTACAATTAGGACCAAATATGACTTGATAATATATTTGTGTGGAAAATATTACAAAGCGTTAAATCCGAATTTATTTTGGTTTTTGCTAATAATTTCTCTATTATAGGTAATTTAATTCGTCCCAAAGCCATAATTTTGCAGGAGTTACTTTATTTCATGTATCATGTACCTAATAGCGTATTCGACTGGCTGCACCAGTTCGAATTAATTCGAATTTTTGTAGAGCTAAATGACATAATTAGCTCGAATTAATTCGAACTGGTGCAGCCATTCGAATACGCTATCATACACATTTTCTATAGCAGTTCAAACCATGACATATTTTCAGTGTTTTTTTCTTTTTTTGGATATCCTGCTTGTGTTTTCTATGATTCTAACAACAAAATCAACAAGAAAGCTTTTTGTACGAAGCTTGGATCTCTTGTCAAAGAAATATTTGGTCCTATTGGTATAATTTAATCCGAAAAACCTAGCCTAGGTCCAAATGGTAATGATTCACCCTGTATATCCAAACTATCCAATAAAATCGGATGATTAAAGTAAGTTTGTACTATTCCAGAGGTTTTAGAAAAGCCAATGAATTTGGAAGACAATGATGCAACTAGGAAAGCGAAATTATTTTACAATAGCTGCATGGATATATGTGAGTATATTATTTTCAAATGCTCTTGAATCCATGAACGTGGAATTATACTAACTGATAAAGAAACTGCAACACCCAGAAGGAGCTGTTTAAATTTTTAATTTTTTAAGTGGAACATAGAGAGTATAGCAAGAAGTAAATGAATGAAATTTGGGGAAAAAAACGAAGGGTTTACAATTTGAAAAAAAAAATTGTTAATAATGTGTTTGTCTACCACGATTATCTATACACTCACCAACACGTCTCGGTATTGATGCAATTATATGGTATATTTCTTCTTGAGGGATACTATTCCAGGTTACCTGTACTTCATGTCTCAGAGCCGCCAAACTCCGTGGGGGCTGGGGTAAATTTCCAAGCCTTCTACCCATGATGTCCCAAACATACTCTATGGGCGAAAGATCGGGGGATCTGGGCGGCCATGGCAAAAGATTCACATGGGTCGCTTCGAAAAAATTTAAACTAACTCTTCTGGCAACATGAGGTCGGGCTTCTTGCTGAAATATTGGATTATCAAGTCGGTTAAGGTGAGGGAGAACATATGGCTCCACTTTTTTTTTAAGGTAACGCAGCGCTGTCATGTTACCTCGAGTAAAGACTAAAGGTGATCTACTTGTATGTGCAATAGCACCCCATAGCATAACGCCTACTGTCCAGTGTACATGACGCTCTCCCCGACGTCGTCTAACCCTTCTTCGGCCATCATGTGCACCCAAGGAGGATCGAGATTCATCAGAAAAGACGACCTGATGCCATTCCACATTTCAATGTTTACGTTCTCTGCACCACTGTAATCGTTGCCGGCGATGCTCAACCGTCAGAGGTAAATAAATAGGATAAATCCTGCGTACACGTGCTCTAGGAATTTAAACAACAACTAAACATCGACTTTGGATCCCCTCGAACAGCTGGTTTGTTGAAAAATTTTAAAAACTTGCAAAAATCGACTACAATATTTAAGTAACAAAATTTGTTTACATGAAAAAACCTTCACGATTTTTAATCCAAATTCAATCATTTACTCCTTGTTATACTATATATGTTTTAAACAAAATAAAATTTAATTTAAACAGCTCCTAGGTGTTCGTTGTCAGTCAGTATATTTCTAATAGTATTCACTTCGATATTAACATATCGTGTTGAAGATTTAACCGCAATGGTATTTTACATATAATTTCTCTAGATCAGATTCGCAAGACTGGTGATACACCTCTGAGGATAATTCTTCAATCCCTCGGTGGTTGGCCTGTGACCTCATCCAATTGGACAAATTCAAAAAATGGAATTGAGGAGCTGCTGGGTAAAATACGTGGCGTTTATAATGAAGGCATATTGATTGAACAGTGGGTGGGACCAGATGATAAGAATAGTTCAGCTAACATAATACAGGTAGGTCAACAAATATAATAAGTGTTTTCCAATAAGAGGTTTCATTTCGAATAGCTCGTCATCGAGGCAGCCGTCACTAATCAAGCTGTCATCTTTTGACATTTGACAAGTAAAAATACGCCATTACTAAAAATGGAAGATACATGCAGTAAAATTTTCAAAATTCACTAGAAAAATTGTGGAAATTTTGTAGTCAAGGTTCGCAAAAATAAAGCTCTTTGGGTTGTCGTGAAACACCTTCTCGGCCGGCAATAGTGAAAGTGGTGGAAAACATTAAGCTGTTGGGACAAGTTAGTGATGTGAAGAATCGAAACCGTGTGAATCACTCAAGAACAATTAAGAAAATTGCTGCTGAAGCCCGCTATGTTGAGGAAAACCTAGGTTTGTCGATCTTGTGGATTAGGCTATGATTTTTATGGCCGTAATTGGAAGATTTTGATGTTGATGACGTTTATCTTCAACAAACCGGTGCTACGTGCAATAGAAGCAACGAAACAATAGCAATTTTTCAAGAAAAGTTTCTGGTCGTGGTATTTTTCTAAGGTGATTACAATTGGCAACTGAGATCTTGTGATTTAACAGCTTTAGACTTTTTCACGTAGAATATAAGGTCTATGCCAATACTCGAGGGTATACATCCGCAAATGAGCGAATTGGTCATGGAAAATTACATGAAAAGGGTGAGCGGATATCGTTTTCCATCGTAAATGGCATATCTTCCTCTCTACAAAGATGTGAACAACCATTGATCACTCATAAAATATAAAAACTGGTTTTTTTAATATCACAATGAAAGCTATATCATAGCCTTCCCCAAATATCGTACAGTTAAATATGAGTCCTCACCGAGCGTTATGGACATTAAATTGTACAAATGTTTGCCTAGTAGGTTGAAATCAATGAATGGAAGGTCTTTCGAGCGAGAAGTACAGTTGCTATTGATTAAAGGATGCTACTTTAGTGTTGATGAGTTCCTTAGGGACTCCATTCATTAAATCTGTTTTTTTTTCTATGAATTTGTATACTATTTTATATGACTTGTCCTATACATTTCTTAAATGTCAAAAAGGATCAATAAACTTTATTATTCCCCGACTTTTGCTTATACGCGTAGGATTTCTCCTCGCCTTCTGCTTCTCACTCCCCGCTAAGAGGGACATTCACTGAATCCCAGAAATTTAAAATATCAGAAGTGTAGAGCTTGGTCGTGTCCGGTCCTTGTGGTCCCCCTGGTTCTCGTCGAACTACTGGTCCTCTTACACGTGATCCTTGGACCTGCCCTTCGCTTCCTAGGAATTTTCTCACCGTCCTTGCAGTACCTAAAAGAACAGATTTTTGCATTATATTACATATATACTCACTCAGTCCCAGTTGCTTGATATTCCTCTTGAGATTTTTGGGCACTATTCCAGTTGTTGAGATGATAATTGGAATAGTTTTCGTTGATATAATTTCCCACTGACGCCTTATCTGAAATTCGAGGTCCCTATATTTTGAAATTTTTTCGACCTCCTTTTGACGCAGGTTGTTGTTATTTGGTATTGCTACTTCGACGAGTAATGCTGTCTTTTGATGTTTATCGACTAGCAATATATCTGGTCTGTTGTGAGGAACTATTTTATCAGTCAAAACTGTACGATCCCAGTACATTTTATAGCGTTCGTTTTCCAGGATGGTTTCCGGTTGGTAGGTACTTGTAGTAGGGCGCTTTTTCAGAATGAATTAGTTTTAATTTGGTTGCCATTTCTTGGTGTAGTATCTGTCCTACTGCATCGTGTATCACTTTATATTCATTTCCTGCAAACATTTGACATCCTCCCGTGATATGTTGGATTGTCTCATTCGTTGGACACCCATAACGGCATCGATCGTCAATAATAGTTCGATTCTGATATGCTTGCAATAATTTCTCGTAAATATTATTATTATCATTATTAATAAATTCTTTATTTGTCGCTATATGACTTTTATATTTATTTGATGCTTTGATTCTCATTCGCAGGATATGATTAACTAATCTAATTCATTTTCAGATTGATCAGATGCAGTTAGCTCTTCCTAGTCGTGATTATTATCTAAAACCTATCAGTAGGGGTGATTTAAATGCTTATCACACTTATATGACAAATATAGCTGTTGTGCTTGGAGCTAATCAGAGCTCTGCTGCAGACGAACTGCAGGATGTTCTCGACTTGGAAATTGCTTTAGCAAACGTAAGTAACTATGATACACAGACAGAAAATATTCTTGAATGCAGTGATACTCTAATAACTCTCAGAAGGACTAGTTTCTGCAGCTTATTGTTTTGGTAATGTGATATTTTTATATGAGAAATAAAATGATGTCTTATCCATAAATATATCTGCGTCGCTATCTAGACTGGATAGAATTGAGTTTAAAATAATTTGATCAAATTACGATTTCACTTAAAATTTTCGACACCATCCCAAAATGAAATAATTTTACATTATTTAACTTCAAAATTTTGAACAGTCCTCTTTCTTTGGGTTTTATGAACTATGATCAATCGTAAGTCAGTGCGAAACTTTCATCAAAGGATTTTTTTAATAAATCAGCTAATTTATCTTCACTTCTAATATAAAAATGGTCTGATCAATTCTTTGTTCCATGAAATGAAAATTGATATAAATATGTTTGAGTGATTGAGTCACTTATTATTCTTAGGACTGTTTGCTAGACATCTCATTACTTTGTTACTTATATTGGTATATTGCAGAAGGTCCTTCAATTTCAAACTTGAAATCTTAAGCTTCTGTTCTAGGCAGACTTAAAGCTAAATATGATTCTTTAGATGCAATAGAAATATTTTCTCGTTTTTCGCTCGATCATGAAATCAAACAATTGAACTTTTTATTGGTTTTGGTCCAAGAGATTTTATTCTTGAGATTCTCATAAAAATGATGAAGGCGTTCAAGAGTTATAACGGTTGAAAGTTTTTTGAAAATACATAAAATACCCTTCATATCATAAATTCCAATACTGATTATGATTATCCAAATTATTATATAGTTACATTGTTATATGTTAAAGGATTAGAGAATTGTTTCAATTTTTTTCTCGAAATCAGTAGCAGATACGCCTAAAGAAACTCAGAAAGTGTAGTACTGGACCAGTTTCTTTTTACATTTTTCTGAACGACCACCAAAAAAAGTTCTAGAGGAAATAAGAAGCAGTCATAGATCCAGACAAAATATCGCTCTGTAGATTTGCATCTAAAATTGGCATACCTATCACATGATGAAAACTTCGATTTGAAATATCCATGCCAAATTAAAGTTGAATATCTTGAGAAGGGAAGGTGCTATGAGAGAAAACTTGAAGAAAGATTAAACTTCAACATCCTGTATCTCGAAAACTAAGCGTTTGGCTTTGCGTGTTCATAATACTTCTTTGTCTTAAAATAATCCGAAGGACCTGTCATTTTCATTTGTACCTCTAATTCAGTAACACTCTGTATATTATCATTTTGATGCTTTCAAATATAGATAACACTAGCAACGCAATTAACTAAGTAATGAATTTTCTTAGGCATCTATCCCTGAAGCTGATCGACATGACACCAGCGAAATATACAGAAAACTGCTCGTGGGTGAACTACAACAGCTGGTTCCTCAAATAGACTGGTTGAAATATTTCAATTCATTTTTAGGAACAACAATTGATGAGAGAGAACCCATTGTTGTATATGGATTATCCTATTTTATTGAATTGGGCAGAATTCTCGAAGAAACGGATTCAAGGTAAAATTTTTTTGTTGGATTACAACTTTATCGTTGAAAAGAATGGTGGTAAAGACTTGAATTGAAAAAATGCAATGTAATTCGACAAATATACTACAATAGGTGTAGTGAAAATAAATCTATTATTTTTCCAATGAGTGGCTTCAGTTATCTGTATCTCGCGTCTGATCGGGTTTCATTAGATGACGTTAGAAATATGTGCTTTCATACTACAAAAACTTTCATGACAGTTTTGTGATTAGTTGACCAGTTTAGTTTGAACGGCGTCAAAGATGGACACTAGCAAAGAGAAAGTTTGCTATATTTTACAGTTTTGCTTCGATAAAGGCGAAAATGTAAGCCAGGTGGCTAAAAATGTAAATAGTGTTCATAGTTCTAATACTGAAACGGTCAATTACTCGTAATTTTGATTTCGTCGATTCCGTTCCGGTAATTTCGATGTCAAAGATGAACCACGCACTGGAAGGCCAATTGTCTAAAATATCGATAAAATGACGTTTTGAGTCCGACCGTCATGTAAGCAGTAGCAGTGATTCGATTGCTCAAGAGCTGAAGATTGCACAAAAAACCGTTTGGAACCATTTGAGTAAGGCTGGTTTCAAGAAGAAGATGTATGAGTATCATACGAGTCAACGCAAAAAAAATCTCAGGAGCGAAATTCCATCTGTGAATCGCTGCTGAATCGCAACAAAATCGACCTCTTTCTGAAGCGGTTGGTGACTAGTGATAAAAGTGGATCACTTAAGACAACGTCAAGTGAAAACGGTTGTGGTTGAAACGCGGTGAGCCGGCGGAAACGGTGGCCCAGCTGGGATTGACGGCCAGGAAGGTTTTGTTGTGTGTTCGGTAGGATTGGCAGGGAATTATCTACTATGAGCTGCTCCCCTATAGCACAACTGTAAACTCGGAACTGTACTGTCAACAATTGGTCTGTCTCAAGGAATCAATCGCCCATAAGCAGCCAGCTTTGGCCGATAGGAGAGGAATTGTGTTCAATCAAGACAACACCAGACCACACACATTGATAGTAACTCGCCAGAAGCTCCGGCAGCTTGGTTGGGAGGTTCTTATGCATTCACCTTCCTGACTATGGCGAACAATTTTGCTGGTGAAATACGCTTCAACAGAGGGTTGTGAAAATCGACTGTCTCAATTTTTTTTTCCAATAGGGACAAGAGCTTCTATGAGAGAGGCATAATGATATTATCTTTCAAATGGCAACAAGTTATCGAACAAAACGGCACATATTTGACCTACAAAGGATCATTCTAACTATGGAAATTAAAACCTTGGTTTTCATGCAAAAATAATTGATTTCTTTTCACTAAACCTTATATTTTTCTGATGACCTTTACCCGATTCCGGCTTGACTTCTGGAACACCCTGTATATAGAATCACAATTTTGTTCCATCAGAACCCATAGACATAATATCACTTATATAGTCTAAGACAGAACCACATGAAATTCAAGCAGAATATCGAATAAAAACCTATTATTTCAGTGATAACAGACCTACTGATTTCGTATTCAATTGCACCTTTGGATATATGTTCGTATATATAATCCTGTGGTTTCCAAGGACGCAATTGGCGCAGTCAATAAACTCATTCTATTAGTATCTTTGCTTATAATTAGTTAAAGAATGTATACTTATCTTTGTTATTAAATAATCGAATTTTCAACTAGAGAGAAGATCAGGTTTTTTTAACGAAAACACTTCTTTTAACGACTCTGAATAGTTTTCAATTTCTTTTGAACCCATCTCCGAGACTCTGCATTGAACATAAAAAGTTTTTACTATAATACATCTCATAAAGAGCAAAGGGACTTCTCGACTGTATGAATTATATCTATAATTCCATGATCAAATCCAATGCTATAATTCATTTCAAGAATAAAAAATTCTTGTAGAGCCCCGAAGATATTACATAAAGAAAATCCAAACTAGTCGGCGTTGTTTTGAGACGTGGTTTTGTTGTAATCACCTGACCTTCTGTTCTTGAAATCAAATATTCGCTTAAGATTTCTGTAATATCTTTCGTTTCCAAGTTATGAGCATAAATTTCGAGGTGTATTGGTGCTCACTAACTGTAAGCACTCTTATTTGGGATATCAAAAAGTTATTGCAATAATTCCAGATTTTTAGTCTATTTCAGGAATTTTTCATCTATTTTTTCTGAACTAGATGAAATCAATAACAATTTTCTGAATTTTCAGAATTATCCATAATTATATTTTATGGCGATTCGTCATGAGCATTTCGTCTCATATGATTGGTGACTATCAAAAAGAACGAGTCGAATTCAGAAAAATTTTACAGGGTGTTTTAAGCGAAAGACACCGATGGTCTCAATGTGTCGAATGGACAAACAAAAAACTTGGACTAGCAGTCGGTGCTCTATTCGTTAAGGATAACTTCAATCATGAGAGCAAGGTGTGTGTGGTCTACTTGACCGTGGTTGTTCTCTCATAATTATCTTTTTTTCAAGGAGACAGCTTTAGTGATGATTCACACTATAAGAGAGGCCTTTAATGAGCTATTGTCTGATAATGACTGGATGGACGATGAAACAAGAGCTGTTGCTAAAGAAAAAGCAAATGCTATGAATGAACGTATAGGATATCCTACTATAATAACAGATAAAGTTAAACTGATAGAGGAATACAAAACCGTAAGTTTTTTTTTTATCAACAAGGAGATGTTGACTGTAGATACTTGAACTGATAATCAGCACATCCTGAAAATTAATAGTTAGAGATTCCATGATTCATCAAACAAACCAAATCTATGAAATTACATGGAAAGTTGTAAATGGGTTTAAGCACGTAAACGCTTATGTCCCTATTCGGGGCATAGATTCCATATCCTTCCTTGGACGGCCGATAATCCTCTTTCCTAGAGGTTATCTATGCCTGGTCGCTGTCAAGATTCTATCCTGTACCTTTCTCTCTATGTGCACGTTCCATTCTCTCTTTCTGTTGGTTATTCACTCCTGGTTGTTTTGGACCTCACACATTCTTTTTATGTGGTCCCTGCTTTCTCTTCGTACAAAGTTTTCCCGGCAAGAATTCTCATTTCCGCTGATTCCAACATACGTCTTGCCTTGGAAGTATCTTTCGCTAGAAACGTTGAATATCTTAAAAATTTTAAGTGAATAAAATTCATTAAACTAGAGTATACGATGCATCTTAGTGGATATTTTGTTAACAGTTTCTTCGACTATCGGTATTGTATACTCAGAATTTTTGCCAGAAGCTGCAACAGTAAATAAGGAATATTATTTGAACGAAATTAGACCTTTGAAAAGGCAAACTTTTGACGGACCACGACCGAATTTCTACACAAATATTCTTATTTTATCCGATATTATTCTTGTAGTAAGGTGCAGAGGTCAACATGAAATTCAAAGATCGAATAAATTACTTTGAAATTATCAGTATTACAACATTAAGATCATATTTACGGAATCCCCTGTTGGATTGTTCATTCACGAGCCTAACCACGGCATTCCCGATCTGAATCTACTGTCGACTGCTGCTTTTCAAATAAAATTATCAATTCAAGGCAAACTTGATAGTAGCCACTAAGAGGTTTTGCTTAAAATACTAGTATAAGATTGAACCTATGTCTCCTGGTATCACATGTGCTATATATACACCTCTGATTTGTATTTACGAGTACAGTAGATACTTAAAAATGATAAACTTACCAATTAACATAAGTTCATCTAATTATCTAAAGCTTCTAATGTAAGAAATGATACTATCACCGAGGATGTAGAGTTTATTATAACAAACACAGTTGAACTAACATCTATACAGAATCTCGTCGAAGTGATACCAGTGAAAGCCGGATCGAACAGTGGAAGAGCGACAGTACCTTGGTACCTGCTCTGTAAATTGGGTTCGATCGTAGAGCGTTATTGATTCTAATAATTATGATCTCATCATGATGAGCTTAGGATTCTATGGTCTCAGTATTACATGGGCTTAGTATTTAATTATGAATTACTAGCATATATCATAACAGATCTTATTCTATTGAATTATTTTGATGACTTTCGAGATTTCCAATCTAATCTGATTCATATGATTTCGTTTCAGCTGAATATTTCGAAAAATAATTTCATGCAGAATATTTTCAATGTTCTCAAATTCGATGCGGATCAGAATTTATCAAAATTGAGGCAACCAGTGGACAAGGACAAGTGGTCTACTGAACCAGCTGTAGTAAATGCTTTTTACAATCCCAATAAAAACGATATAGGTAAGCTCCATGAAAATTCATGAGTTGATGAATATTGAGAAATGGAATTTCAGTTTTTCCCGCAGGCATTCTACAACCTTTATTTTATAGTCAACACTTTCCGAAATCTCTCAATTATGGAGGTATAGGAGTTGTTATAGGACATGAAATAACACATGGATTCGACGATAAGGGTAAGAATGCTTTCTCTGATTCTTTGGCAAAGCCGTTCATTCTGCCTTACCTTGTAACTAGAACAAAATCTTGTGGGATTTTATGGTTATATTTCATTATAAATGTTGGTACTCGAAAATCTACTGTCGCGAATTTATCTTCCATCTTTCTGTCGACAAAACAATTCTGCAAACCAACATTTTTTATTGCAAAAATCACTAAATGAAATTTATGGAAATATTTCATTAATTTCAATAAAAATTCAGAGAATTAGAGAAGATGATGTATACCTACATGTCATAAGGCTTATTCTAACATTCATTCAATAACTCGTGGGACAAATTCAATGCTTCTGTTGTATTGAATATAGCTATTCTGTCCTCTATTTTTTTTTTTTGACATTCGGTTTGATCAGTTTGATATTGATCAACGATGCAAATAGAGTTAGATGTTAATTTCTTTAATTCTCTCAAAATGCTTAATGGTATGAGGTAATTTCTGCTACTGAACCGTATTTATCTACTCGTGAAATAAAGGACCTTTGTTTATGCCACCCATACTCTAAACAATACGTTCCTACTCAATTCTCAAAAAACCAAAAGTCATTCCTGGTGTAAATAGACACATGCTTCATGATTGAGTGTTATTTCAAAACTTAAACCCAATAGTTTATTATGAAATGAGCGATTATAAATCGAAACGATGTGTTTTCAAACAGTCTATAAAACATTTATTTTCCGTACAGGACGACAATTCGATAAGGATGGTAATATGATGCAATGGTGGAATAACGCAACAATAAGAGCTTTCAGAGAAAGAACACAATGCATCATAGATCAATACTCCAGATATAAAATCGATGAAGTAGGAATGTATATAGATGGTAGAATGACCCAGGGGGAAAACATTGCAGATAATGGAGGTCTGAAACAATCTTTCAGGGTAAGTAGGTTGAGTGATGCTACATTTGTTGTTATTTGAAGAATGGAAAAAACGGGTTTTACGTATTGATAAAACATTGTTTTTTGATGAGAACAATTTTTGTGTAAGCAGAGCAATGACTTGATAAGTATTATTGTGATTCGCTATGGTATATTTCTTCCAGGCTTATCAAAAATGGGTTGATCAACATGGTGAGGAACCAGATTTGCCTGGAATGAACCTGTCTCATAATCAACTGTTTTTCCTTAACTACGCACAAATTTGGTGTGGCTCCATGCGGCCTGAAGATGCTCTCACTAAAATCAGAAGTAGCGTTCACTCTCCTGGACCAATCAGAGTTTTGGGTCCTCTTTCAAATTCTAAAGACTTTGCTGAGGCGTATAATTGTCCTGCAGGTTCCCCAATGAATCCAATCAACAAATGTAGCGTCTGGTAAAATGCGTACAAATAGAAATATGGGAAACTATGAGTGAAAGACATCCATTTCACAGAAAAATATCCAGGGATGAAAAAGAATTGTAAACATATCTGAATTATGTAATTAATTTAATTCAATATTTATTCGAAATATGTTGAGTTCTTCCAGAACATTTAAATTGATTGTTCTCTTAACAATCGGTTCAACTATGTAATTCATGGAAAATATAAATATATTCTTTGGTTCCAAAAAATACGAGCTAATTTTACAACACCTCATTCAATTTTTCAGTCTTTATACGTCATTCATCGACAATGAAAAATTCTTTCGTCTCCAAAAATATAAGTTCAATATAAGTGAAAAATATTGTTTTCACTCTCATCGTTTCAATCTATGTTTGGAACTTCATGTTCATGTGCTGTTATGTTTTTGAGAAATGAATTGTTTTCAATAAATTTCCTCGAATTTTTGCTCTTAAAATTCATGGATACTGTTCTCAACTTAGGGGTATAAATGCGTTATAACAACCAACTGATTTTATACCAATTCGAAAAAGTCTTATAGTGCCCGAAAAAAGCTTTGGACAGTGGAAATGGGTTTAATTCATCCCATTTTCGAATTTCATATTGGTACCTACTCTGAAAAGTAAACTGCGAAATTTTTAGATATTGATTTTTTTCTTCAACGATTCCAAAGGTTCATTTTCGAAAATCATAAACTTACATTTGTAAAATATTTTGGTTTGTGATATCGTTTCAAGTCTTACGAATTCTGTCTATCTTTTTCTACTTCAGACTGCTCTATACGAATTATTAAGAGGGATAACCACTACGTGGTTGTTCGCATATTAGTCAGACTTTGGTATCCATTCATTTCCCCTCTGGCGCTCCAGCGATGACTGAACTTTGTACGGTGTACAAAGTCGTGCATTCATTTCATATTCTTTCGTTTTTCGAATCAAATGAGTAGAGGGCAGCACTGTACAACGACTTCCACGAAATTATAGTTTTATATCTTTTGTAATGATTTTTGGTAGTTTTTTACACGAATTGTTAAAAAATATATCAGTGCTTTGTACATAGAAAGTATATATAATCAATTTTTTGCGAAAAACGAAAAATTTTCAAATTTTTTTTTTTCGCATATTAAAATGATTTACATTTTACTATGTAGATTTTTGTTTACGGAAAGGAGTGTAAGGAAAAATATCTCTAATATCTTCCTGAACTGAGTAGCCACGTGTGGTGTTCCCTCTTAATGGAATTATTCTCCATAAGAATGTTTTCTTATAACTACTCTTTTCTCATAATCAAAAGCTAGCGTCACAAAGAAATAAAGAAAATCTGAAAAATTAATACCTCAAAGTTATAAAACAAATTTTTATTTAGTACTTTTCAAAAAGAAAAAGAATTATCTTGAGAAAGTTATTGAACCAATATCAGCGTATATCAGCTAGCCGTTGCTCCAGCATCGGCTCCAGCTACTTCATATATCGGCTTCATATATTCTCTACCAGGTGATTTTGGAGGTTGCAAATTGAACTTGGATTGTCGCATAACCTGTGTGTGCCTTCTTTTGATGAATTGAATTGTTTTTCTATCCACAGGTCCTTGAAAGCCTATAAATAAGATATAACTGGTTCAATATAATATGTATTAAATTTTTTCTACGAAGCTCCGTTCATCATTTAGAATCTTTATATAAAATCTTTAAAGTGCAAAAAAACATTTATTATTTGTTAAAGATAGGAACACACCTTGTATTTATGTCTATTTCAATTTATGACTATTAATAATAATTCTTCAGGTAACATCTTCCAAACGTAATTAACTCAATTCATCAGGTTTTGATCATTTCAAAATTATACCTATATAGAGAAAATCAACAGCTGAATTGAAATTAATATAAGGTCTAAATATAGATTTAATCAGAGCTGTTCTCGTCATATGTCAGCACGAGGCAGACGTTAGGGGTGAAACAGTGAAGCAACCATTTCAGACGCCTTTATTTGAGAGGCGGCAGTTCGGTCCAGTTTGCTGGCCGCCTTTCATATTTCAATCTTGATTCTTAAAAAGAAACATAAGGTTGTTTGCTCCACTGCGTTTTGAAATATTTTTTGCAATAAAAATCTACAACCGTCTTTACTTTACTAAGCCGCCTGTACAATCATGGCAACCAAACCAATATAAACAGAATTCCCTATTACCCCCATTGAAAGAGGGAAAAAATGTTATGTATTTTAAGAAGACGGGAAACAACACTACCTCCCCTTTTGAATTATTTGGAAGCCGATGTTTACACATTCAACACAATATGGGCAATTCCTACGATTTTGCATTCGAAACCAGTTACTTTTGAAAAGCCAGAGGTTTTTCAGAGGAAAACATGTTTGTAATCCCAATTAATTTCCAAAGCAATACTGAAACTTTGCATACCCTACCGCCCTGTGCATCTTGCGGTGTGATAGGTAATCATTCGTCGATCGGACGCAGTATCATTTAAACGTGAAAATCAGATAAAGTACTTGTGTATTATTCGATCGGCATTAAATATTCTTCATTGACTAGAATTAAATTGTCGGAAGAAGAAAGTTCTATATTATCATAGGAACAGGTGCTGTTTTTTTTTTGGGGGAGGAGGAGTTTGGTTAAGAGGGAGGATATATTGTTATTGATGCTTTTTCAGCAGGGGAGCCGAAAATTTTTTTGCCTCAGGCTACAAAATTACTCGCGCCAGTCTTGAGTCATCGTAGTCTACAACTCGCCATCCAGTTCCAGAGTTCTAATGCACTCCAGTATCTGAGATGGCTCCAGGGAGGTTACTTCCTCACTTCTATAAGTCTTTCACCCAAAGCAACTTTTCGTTGGCTATCGATAACGAGGCATAACATCACCAGGTGATCCGGAGCTTCCTCCTCTTGTCCGGAGAATCTGCACTCGTCGTTTTATACTAGACTCATTTTCATGAGGTGCTTCCAGATGCACCTGATGACCTCTAAGGAATCCATTGGGAAGGTGTAGCATATTCTTGCTAAGATCCAGATACTTCTTAGATCTGGTATTATCAAAATTTGTAACAAACTTTTTGGAATGATCCAACCTAGGAAAATTCCGCCAGAGTGTTTCTTGTTCGGTTTTTACTTCTCCTGAATTTCTTTCTTGTTGGTACATTAACCATGATTTACCTATACTACAAAAAAGTTCTGGACCATTGAAAGGAGTTTGTGCTACTTTTTTGGAGAGTGTTTTGGCCTTTCCTTTTATTCCCGAGTGACTGGGAACAAACAGACCTTGTTTATCTTGCCAATTTTATTGAGTTTCCTTCGGCACACCAAAACCATATCCAAATCGATGAAGTTATGAAATTTAGAGATAAATTCCTGAAATTTATCGAATGACCAGGCAGAGTTATCCAATTCAACCCTGTTGAGTTTATTCAACCCAATACTTCATCAATGAGTCGGACCTTTTCTTTTGATAGCATTACCGGTTCAAAATCCGAAAATATCAAATAAAAGTATTCTACTTCGGAACTATACTAATTAGTGTGTTTCCAATTTTTGTGCTGCTCGTTGAGAACATTGGATTAGCTACAATGCAACTATTTATTTATATATTTTCATTATAAAAATAAAATACATATTATACAGATTGTAGTATAATTTGGTTATCACTGTAACAAACAAAAAAATAATAAATCAATACAGAGCGTGTATTAACGATTTGGTTACTCTACGATGCAGCCTCCCTTACATCCACATGCGAGGAAATGTAGCCTGCTGGAAGCAATAAAACTATCCCTCAATGGAAATCTCCTACCTGGAAACTGGGTTGGACATATGAGGATATTGAATCAACAAGATTCAAACCTATTATCAAAACAATCGAATGTTATGCCAACCATCTTCGATTTTGAAACGGTCAAAACTGAAATTCCCAGTGCTATGAGTTTCGTAAATCGTTTGGACAAAAAGGCATCCATATGGTTCACCGATGGATCAAAATCAGAGAGAAAGATACTGGCATTGGGGTATATGGACCTGAACTGGGGATCTCTAAAGGCCTGGGAAGTGAGCTCTCTATTTCACAAACCGGAGTGTCTCAAAATGAACCTCAAGGGGGCTCGTGTCTACATCACCACGGACAACCAAACCACGCTGAGATCCCTGCAATGGAACTGCCAGGGGTCTCTGTTTACCTGGGAATGCCGTAACACCATAAGGCAACTGGCCAGAGGCAATAAATTGACTATACTATGGGTACCGGGGCACTGTGGTGTTGAAGGAAACGAAAAAGCCGATGAACTTGCAAAAAGTGCATCAAGGTTAACACCTGCTGGACCTGAGCATTTCCGTGGGCTAGGAAAAGACCAATATAAGGCAGCGGTCCAGCAATGGGAGTTGAATAACAGGATAAACCACTGGATAAACAGGTGATTGAGGGGCTGCTGACGGGGCACTGTCAGTATAAACATCATTTGTACCGTATGGGAAAGTCAGCAGATGAGATTTACAGGATCTTTGGATCAGAAGCAAAAACAGCTGAACACATGGTATGCAAGTATCCAGCGTTGGCTGGCGTAAGAACCATTCATATGGGGAAGTCCGTCCTGAATACCCGTGAGGTAACTTCCAAGGCCCCTAAGGAGGTTGTCAGTTTTATCAACGTTATTGACGACCTTCTTGGGTTTCCATGAATGAGTAAGGTAGAGAACAAAAGATCCACATGGGCGCAGTTCCCGGAAGGCTTACCGAGCCACAACGACCCCAGTTCAAATAATAATAATAGTCTACGATGCAATTCTTTCTACTTATGGCGAACAAAATTCTAAGATCAAGTAATCTATAGGCGATCCCTTGAAATGTGGTAATTTCGTTGATTAGTATTGTACATCACTTTGTACTCTGTCTTATTTGGCGAGTCGTCAAAGATCGCAGAGTGATCTGATGAGCTCACCAGCGATCTCGGGACGAAACCGCAACCCCTAAAGCGAGGTCCTCCCTCCCCCTCTGGGGAACGCTGTGTTTCGTCCCGAAATCGCTGGGGGACCCTTCAGTTAGGCAATCCGGTGATCTCTGCCTAAGACCCCTTCCCACTCCATCGTGGAAGGGTGACCCTGCTGCAAGGCGGCGGCCCTTACAAACCCGCCGGGGCCGCACTAGTGTGTGGCTCGATACGCCACCTTTCGGGCAGACAAAGTAACCACTCAAACGAATATTTCATAAATCCCCATTATGAAATGAATCATGATCAAATTTGTAACACCGCTAGAGATTATCGTCCTCCAGCAGTAATCCTCAAGGCCATTATTTAATCACTATTCATAAAGTTCTAAAATAACATAGCATACCTTCGTCATCATACATTTTCATTTTGGCTTTATAAGCTGAAACAAGATCGAATATTCTATGCTTCTGCCTATTAGGTAAAGCTGACATAACCACCGATTTCCTTTTTCCTGCTGGTAATTTCTCGTTTTCTATCTCATCTTTACTTTTATTTACGTCATATAGCCGTTGCAGTTCTTTTGCTATCCTAACAGCATTATCTTTCGTTACAGTCATTTTGATTGCCTCAGGGTCTTTATTATTATGAATCTAAAACAAATAATAATTATTTTGCATGAACTATTAATAATTGTTTTCTCAAAACATACGTCTTTTTTTAGTATACTCCAGTCGATAACAGTATTAGATAATATTTGAGAAAAGGTTGAAAATCTATGAACAAACATTCCAATACTCTGAGTTATGAGCAGTCCTCCAAAACCAATCAAAAATACGAATCCAATGGGTTCAAGATGAAGGTAGTCTTTCATAATTTGGACCTTGAAATAATTTTAAATTGAATATCACACAAACTCACCCTGTGATACATTATTTACCTCGTTTTCATTATCTACATAGGTGAAATTGATTTTTGGATTGTAGGGCCAGTTGAGATGAATAATATCCTTTTTCAAAGTAAGTAAAAATATAACCAAAACAAAAAGGGCATTTATCATGAAGAATGTATACACCATCTTGTCTCTGAGATCTTTGAGATCTTGTGCTATTGCTTTCTGTAATAAAAATATTGAATAAGATGTTGAAGATTGTTACCTGAATTACAAATGAGTTTCTTGAAATATCGGGTAGGGGTCGAAATATATAGAAACCCCTAATGTACATCACTCGCGAGAATATCCGAGCCTCTGATAGAAGATGTACATCTATTAATTACTTTCTAACTGAGACATTCAGGGCATACAAAAGGAATTGTACCTGTTTATGGGATTCATCCAGTGGAGTTAGGTATTCCTTTATCAGTGAATTCCAGAATTTTTCTTCCCTATCTTCTAGCCACTCCACTTGTCCATTCAATATCTGTTTATGGTAAAACCAACTGTTGCTCATAACAAAATCATTACTTGGTTCTTCTTCCTTCGGTTTTTCCAACTTAACAGGTTCTACCGTGAGGACTTGTTTGTTCTCTATAATTCCCAACTTCTTGTTAATTTCTTCTAGTGATACTTTGATTGCCACTAGTTTCTCATATTCTTCGCTAGGATGTGTACAGAAAAAGCAGTTGAATAGTCCTGCGCAGGAAATATCCAAAGTCCCTTCTTCTTTGATCTTTTCTTTTTGACCTTCGAGGAATGCAAAAAAACCTGAAGTTTCTTTTTTTTCTGTCTCAACTTTTTTCTCTTCTGTAGGAACCTTGAACATTACAGAACTGTAATCATCTTCAATTCAATTTAACATTGATTTTTTTACCTCTTCTGCTACCGTTGTTATATCTCTAGTACCCCAGCTTACATTGTTCATGTTGAAAACCGAAAATATCATCAAGAGCATGTACATACTTGGGACGGTGACATAATATATTATTCCATATTTGAGGCAATAAAACTCCTTGGGGTGGATCAAAGCTGCAACTATGAACTCGGAGACCATGAAAAAAAAGAAAAGTGAACTAGGAGCGAGCACTCCATCATCATGTATTTGCAGTAAAACTCCTATCATCACAGCCATCATTATTAATCCATATATACTACTTAGAATTCCGGCAACCATAAGCTGAATGACATTATTATTAATATAGCAAAACATCTTAATATTATTGACTTGTATTCTGTACCTGAACTTTGTCGTTAGTTAGAGCACATGTAAAAATGAAAATCAAAATCGGCACCAAATTGACCAGGAAGCTAGTCCATTGATCCATCTGAAAAACAGTCACTGCTGCTCCAACTAACATCATGAATATGGTTCCAGGTCCTATGACTGTTCCAATCAACAAAACCACCTAATGATTAATAACATCTATTCAAATTCAAATATTCTTTGATTAGCAGTATGTGCTTTGAAGAAAAAAAAAATGTCTAATATGAGTACAAACCTGATAAAATATGTATATCATGCTTATGTCATCATTTATTTCAACAACGTGTTTGTAATCGCTCAATACATCGATGATATTAGCCATGGTGGAAGGAATCCATCTTCTTCTCTGATTGTAAAATTCATTGAAACCCTCTGGGCAATGAGTGTAGGAATCTGATGCTGCTGAATATTCTACACGGTAACCAGCTTGTAAAATAAGAGTGCATAGCCATCTATCTTCGCCTGAAGATGTTAAAAATGTTAAATATTCAGTAATTTTCAAATTCGAAGGAATTTCTATTCGGAAAAGTATTGTGGTCACATGAGATATGAAAAAATGTTTTTCTCAAAAAAACATTTTCCCCGCAAAATGCATTTTAGGCCGAATACTCCAAAAAATTAAAGATTGTCTTATTATTATTATTATTATTATATTCTGTCAGTCTAGATGCCGCGAATTTTTGTAGCAGTATTCACTCCTACAATTATCTTCTGGATATACAGTGAGGGTGAACGGTGAATTTGTCGGGATCTAGAGATCTCACATTCAACCTGTCCGATTTTGATGATATATGATGTGGGGATTTTATTAGGATCATAAGAAGAGGAAGAACAGGAACTTCATTGATCCATGAAGGTGTAGCATGTTGTCACGCTCATTGGCAGAGTATTTTGATTTCATGTCAATAATTTTATATAATCTATGAAACCTATTTTGCATTTGGGAACATTCTCGAGCAGACCCATAGAATCCACTATCATGGTTAAAGGAGAATGAAAAACCTATTTTGTAAATTTGAAAAGTTGAAAAACCTTAAATAGAACAACTCCACAAACCTTTGAAGATGACAGGCTAGAAGAAAAATTGACCGAAATTCAGATAATCGTATAGAAAGGCGTTGAAAACTGGTGAGAAGACAAGCATGATGAAAACCTCAAAACACACTGGGATGAAGACAATTAAACTTGAATGGGTGAAAAAACAAGTCATGGCTTAAGAATGAAGTTAAGGGGATGGCAAAACAGACAAGAAAGCGTTACAAATATGAAGCAGTACGATCAGTGGAAGAGTACAATGGATACAAATGGATTTGTAATAGGGTAAATTAATCAACAAAAGATCTGAAAAGATCTCACAACAAGAACAAAAAAAAAAGAATGAGAACACAACAAGGAATAAGACAGAGAGCCAGTCTGATTCCTAACCTATTCAACCTGATCATGGACAAGATCACACATAACGCGAAAAAGAGGCAAGGTAGATACAGAATTGGAAGGAGAGCAATGAAGTAGTGTGCTTTGCTGATAATGCAATATTGTTGGCAGAAAGTGAAGACGATTTGCGAAGAATGCTCTACAAATTCTAAACAACAGCAGAGAAATATTATATGCGATATCAGTGAAAAAACTGACTCCATGTCCATGGTCTTATCCCGTGAGCCCATTAGATGTAAACTGGCAGCAAAAAGACAAAGAGATACTTCAAATTTGAATAATTTGGGTGTAGAAATATGCAAGCCAACAATGCCTCAAGAATTTCCGGATATCTGAGAGGCATAGTCTGGAGGAACGACTATATGACCACTGAGAGTAAAGAGTGTATATGACAGTAGTGAGTCCTCCACTAACATATGCTGCAGAAACGAGAGCAGAGACGGCGAAAACAAAAAGCGTCAGCCGAACAACTGAAATAAAGATCCTGAGATCCATTAAGGAGTGACACTAAAAAAAGACCATAAGAAAATTACTCCAAATATAGGAAGTGGTGCAGTTTGGCAGATGAGGGGACGATGTTGGAGATACTATGTAGACAGAATGAGTGAGATCAGTTGAACAAAATGGTCTCAAGACAAAAACCCAGCCCGAAAAGACCTCCTGGCAGACCACCTAAAAGATGTAAGACTGAACACATAAACAAGTTGAAGGGCAGACATAAACAAGCGAAAGAAGAAGTTAATCTTAACCTGGTGCAAAAAAATAGAAGTGAGTGAACTGTTATATCATTCCGGGATGAATTAACGAACAAAGAAAAGAGCAAAAAATCACTTCATCGAAATTATGATTTCGAACTGTATCTGAAAAAGCTACTAAAACAAGATACTAAAATTAAACTGAATATGCTTCTCGATTATGTGTTGAAATGTTTTTTTTTAATCTAACGGTAGTCGGTAGCTGATACATGGCTGACCAAAATATGAAAGAGTAAAATTATGAGTGGGTAAAAGCCGTTTCATTGGATATGGATAAACACTTGGCAAAGATTCAAAATGTTTTTTTTTTGGTTCGTTCAGGAAGCCATTCCTAATTCAATCAATATAAATGTTATGAATTATAGTATAGGATCCCGATATAGAACGACCTTCACCGAGATGCTTATTTGATAAAACGTATTTTATATTTAATTTAACATGTCAATGAATATATCACATATGGGTTGCCTAACAAATTTTAGTCCAGAGTAGGTTTAATTAATAATTAAAAAAAATTTTTTTTTCGAACATTTCACCGGTTTGCTTATTAGATAAATTCTATACCAATCGAAAGTATGAAGCCCATAGAATGTGCAAACGTTAGGTTGCCTATTTTTTTCCGGTCACAACTCTCGGTTGCCAGGTATAAACAGGTCAATCTATACTAGCATTTTGCAACGGTCTGACTATTTAATCAAAATCAATATGATTAAAGATTATTTTATTATGAACACGGTGGTATAGGGTTGCCTGCGAAAAATCAGTTCAGAATCCCGGTTGTCGAATTTTAAAAAGTTAAATATTGCTGCGAGTGAGGACACAGCATAGCAGCTGTTTGAAGTCCGTCCAGTGAAAGAAAGAGAGTGCGCATGCTATTTGTTCTTGGAAATGAAAAGGATAGCGATAGACTCGTATACAGTGTGACCAGATTTAGTAGAAATCTACCTTTTTAGTAGATTTTTCGCATTTTCATGGAGTTTTTAGTATGAAGAAATCCTATTTTTTTTTAATTATTAATTAAACCTACTCTGGACTTAAATTTGTTAGGCAACCCATATGTGATATATTCATTGACATGTTAAATTAAATATAAAATACGTTTTATCAAATAAGCATCTCGGTGAAGGTCGTTCTATATCGGGATCTTAGACTATTAGAAATTGCAGTAAATCAATATATCAAGTTCAAACCCTACAATTTTACCTTGATCGTATTGAACTCTATGCCTAGCCAGATTCGCTATAGATGTATATTTCTTCATAACTCGATCTTGCATCAATACTTCAGCTCTAAAGAGCGAAAAACAACCAGGACTACATAGAACACAACCAACTACGTGCTCCGTGGCTTTTTGTAACCAATGACCAACAGCATATTCAAATACTTGATACCAAGCAATGGCTCCGCTTCCAACTGGATGGATCCTGCCACATGCCGCTCCCAATTTTCTATTTTTCTTCATATATTCTATCAGAAGGTGCATTGCTTCTGGCTTGAAATCTATATCTCCATCTAATGCCAGAATATATGTGTTCTCTGATGACGCTTTACCAATTTTCATCTCAGGAAGCAATCTGTAATAGAGCATAACATAATAATGAGGATTGTTATTGAGGAACCTCAAATTTATGAAGAGTTGGGTGGAGTAACTTAGAAACGCGCTTCAAGGAGTGCAGTAGCGTATTACTTCATAGAGAAATTTGAAAAAAATACTATTCAAATAGACCCGATGAAGTAGTTGAATATATAGATATAGTATATCCAAAGTCACTTGAACTAGTCTATAAAAACGCTTGGCCAGAGATAATTGCAAAACAGTCATAAACCATAGGCGCACACTTTTCAAACCCTTTAGTTGAAAATAATATTTTTGCGTATGTATGGGACTCAGATGTCGATTCTTTCAAAAAATTTGTGACGTGAGTAGCTTTTGCTGTTACATCAAAAATGATACTATGTCATTATACGGTGTTATAATTTGATTATTCTTTATTGTCGACCTGTAATATACTATCAAGGAACGTTATCAACGATGATGAACTGATCGTTGCATAGAATTATAAGAGCACGAAAATTTTTGAGATGAATTCGGAAATGTTCTGTCTGAAGATCAGACAAACTAGGGTAGAATAGGTGCATGACCTTGAGATCCTTGAATGACATCCAATTTTCTACGTCAAATTGCAGCTACGTTGCCGAATTGAATTTTATTCCTTCGTTATTGTAAGGCGAAATTTATGTCCCTCAGTGGGAGCAGAAAGCTAAATGATAATGATATACAGGGTGATTCACCGCGATGTCCTATTGTTTATGGAAAACTAATAATAATTTTGTGCTGAAAATTTATACAATTTCCTTTCATACCGGAAACAAAGTACTACTTTCTTATTTCAAACGGCACACCCAGTATATTATTGCATTATCAGATAGCTTGGTTGATGATAATTTCAGCAATATGGCAATACTTGAGTATAAGCTCAACGGTTCATAAGTTGAAGAGATTCCTATAGATATCTTCTGAAAATTTTTTTGGAAAAGACCTTTATTTTTTTATTCATTCAGTCAATTTTACGTAGGTATAAAAAGAGAGGGGTCCTAAGCAAATCCTATACTTAAAGAGTTATCGAGGAAAAACTGGCAATTTCTCATTTAATGGAATAGTCTATGACTTCCAGAAAACGTAAAAAAAAACTAAAAAGTCGAAATTTCATTAATTGTGATGAATTTTTCGTTAAGATGGTTGAAAATCCATAAACCAATAAAATTTTCAATTACGAACAATTAATGACATTTCATGAAATGTTTCTATTTTTTCCGGAAGTCATACTACTCCACTCAGTTAGAAATTGTACTCCACTCAGTTAGAAATTGTAGTATTTCCTCAGTTCAAGTTTTTCCTAGATAACTCTTGAATTTTTCGTATTCAGAATCAGAATAAATATTCAAAGATATATGTAACCTATTATTAAAACTGTCCCGACTGATGGCTGAAAATAGTGAAATATTTCTATTTTCTATGAAATACTTGATTGATTTTTCGATCCGGCTACGTAGCTGCTAATTTGACGTACTAAGAGCCTCAACATCATATGCCTATTCTACATGATTTCTCAAATATAACATTGCTAAAATCAGAAAATGTAATGAAAATTTTGATGGTTAATCTCATTTTAATCAATTCTTCCTTCAGTGGAATGAAGATATTTAGAATGCGAAATCATTTTCTTCAGAACCCGTCATATATCAATTCTGACTTTGGAAGTAAATGGAGGAATAGATTTGATTGCGAAATATTCATCTTTTTTTACACAAGCCATAGAATTGTGCCAAACATCATAAGTAGTCGAAATCATTAAAAGCATCAGTCAAACAACGAACTAAAGCTACGTAAAAATGCATTTCAATAATACCCATATGGACCACACTGGTCTATGCGAATTATTAGGAAGTAATTAAGAAGTGATAGATGCAGCCAATAAGTGTAACCAAAAACGCTCTCAAAGTGGAAAGGGGAATACGAGGGGAAATATTCAGCCAATAAGATCAATCAAATCGGGACATTCTTGTTTCCAAGACGATTTGCTAAATACCGGGGTTTATTTGAGAGTAGATATTGATAGCAATATTTTCATAAATTCCAAAGGAATTTCGGAAAACTTGGACAACCCTTGTATAATTGAAATATTCAGGCTTCCTCCAAGTGACTTTGGATATACTATACTAGTATTACGGTCCTTATTCAGGGACATGGTGAGAATCATTCGAATGCATTCTTGAACCATATCATAACATATGTCTCGAGGCAATTAGACGTGTTACGTCTTGACTCCTATAAATTATAAACATGAAATACGGCTAAATTGGAGGTAATAATTACCATACAACATCATTCAAATATAATATAAACATACCCAATTGAGTACCTACTGTTAAGTGATTACGAGAGTGCTGAAGAAAGCAATTCAGATATACCTAACATGTGAAGAAGTGGTAAAAACGATAGATTCCTAAATCTAAAAGTCAAATGAATTCACTTGATGAAGGCAATTATTATTAAGTAAAACCACTGAACTCCTAGCTACGTCAACCTTGTGTGTAGTTCCCTTGTATTACGTTTTAGTAATCTTAGAATCGAATAAATAAAAATGGCTGACACTTGGTAATCAATGAAGACAAAGAAAAATAGGTTGAGTTATGCGGTACTGATGGTCCCTAACAAGGATGAAACCGGTATATCGCTACTCTCCTTCGATGGCGTGCATTCTCCTTTGGTAACTTTCGATTTTGATTCCTACGTAATAACGTGGAAATCTTCTATTTGACAATGGTTATGTGGATGGTATTCAGCCGAAACATTAACCAGATAAGTAATATCTTAAGATATTCATACACTTGGAAATCGTACTTCTTTTTCTTTGTCTTCATCTTAGAATCTGTTTTTTTTTTCTACACTCACCTATAACCTAGGAGGTAATACATGTACATCACTTGGGACCATCTTTTCTTAGCTCTAATTTTGGCTTTGTCCTTCAAATGCGCAATAAGTTTTGTTCTACCAGGCAAGGTCCAAACAATTCTTCCTCCATAAGGGGTGGAATATATCTTTGGTGGTCTCAATTCCACATCTACACCGTGAACTTCTGAAGATGCTTTTGTTATTTGGGAACATAACGCCAATACGTAGGTGTTGAGCATTGGATCATTATCAATTTTCGTCTCGTCTTTCATTTTCTTCCTAATGAATGCATCATCGAAAAATATATTACCTGTGAATGTTGCAAAAATAAATGTAAGCTTGAACTATTGTAATAAACTGGCCTGTAGTTGGGTGTTAATGTTTAAAAAAAAGGAACTTATTAGAAGAGCGGCTTTCTATAGTTCCAGCCAGTATAGTTATTTTGAAATTAACACAATTTCTCTTTCATGAAAGAATCTTTCGTGCGTCCGGCTTATGCACTAGGATAAGTCTTATATTTGATCTTTTTCGAGGAGGTGTTTCACTGAATGAGACCAAGTATTTTTGAATAACAAAGTTTAATAATGGATTGAAATAATTAATGAGAAAATACAGTCAATAAAATTTGCACCTTACTAGCCTATGGCAAACACCTTAAGAGTAAATAAGAAAAAATTATAACACTCGACAATCTTGGACTATTTTGATAAATCTTTTATAAGGAGAAAAATCATCAAACAATATATATAAGATTAAATTAAATATCCTTACCCTGGATATCACAATCACTGTTCAAATAAACCTTTCAACAAATTCCCTATTTGTACCTTTCCTAAAACCGTTCCCGCAAACCGACTTGAACTTTATTCAACTTTAGATCGAACTTGAACTCAGGGCTGAATTCCCCTTTTGGTTCCAACTTCCGAACCGAACCCGAACTTCCACTTGAACCCTAACTCTAACTTTAATTCTAACTGTCTACCGAATTGCAAACTATTGTTTTTATAGTTGAATAATCGTCACCCTCCTTCTACCAAATTTTTCTAAGCGTCTATCTTCTTTTTCCTTTCGTCCAATCAGAGTGATTGTCCTTATGTACCTAGATTATTGGTTCCACCCCATGTTATGTACTATTCACATGGGGTTGTGCCGTTAGCACCGCCTAATATCATGACCATTCTCGTACCGTTGGTGGTCCCTCCGAATAGAACAGATTTTTTTTGTTCCAAGTTTTTGGGCCATTTAATCCTCCCTAGAGTTTTTACGACTACATTTTTATTGCTTTGACATCCTGTACAAATCTTTTGAAATTGAAACCCAGTTGTTTTATCGTGAGATATCGACAGTGCCAACCACCCTGGGGTGTTTATCTTAAGCCAGGATGAAGGAATTAATGCCTAATAAATGTGAGGGGTGACAACGACTTTGTTTGCGTTCACTCTACTAAGATAGAAACGAGAATTTGTTGAATATCCTTTCAATGAGCCTGTACTAGTTGTGAATTATTATTCACATTCATTACACTATAGACGAATCTGCGATGAATAATGATTTATCTTAGATGTTTAGATGAAAGTTGTTAGATAAAGAAGTTAAAGTATGTATGTATGACCGTGTCTACTTTTCTATGAACATAGGTGTTCGGAACAATAAAATGTTTCGAATAAAAGCCTGATAGACAAAGTTTTAGCTTAAGTGGACTTCCTCCCAAAACCGTCATATTTTTTATTTGAAAAATAGAGGTTTTTTTTCGAGATTTTTGACTGATTCAACTCAAAAATTCACTCGGATGCATGGTAAATTTCAATTCGTTCAGATATGTTGTTGCTGAAATATCAAGCTTTATTTTTCGATATTTTGCCATATTTTAACACTTGAAAGTAATCATATATTCATTGAGTGTAACAAAAAAGGTATTAATGAGATTGAGAAATTCCCTATCGATTAACAATGTGACAAACATTTCAGTACTCACATTCTAGTTCGTAAAAGCTTGGCACATCTGTGTGCATGTGATATTTCGCTATGTGATGTGCACAGTTGTCTTCATCAAGTCTCATTATAGATTTAAGGAAGGTAAACATCTCTTCTTCATTCTCGTGCCACATTGTTGCACATACGTAAACTTTTGGGTTGGTAGCTGAAAATGTGATATAATTTATTGAACCGCATTGTAAACTGTATCTATTGATTAAATTCAACATTCAATCAATGTTTTCCATCCCCATTTTGCTAAGCCTCTGTGATTCATCTCAGAAGCTTGAACGACCCACTCACAAGGAGTTTTTTCGATTTTTTGTTTAATCAGCATCTATGAATGCCCAGGAGAGTTCCCGTTTGTTGCCGATCGGTGCTAAGTTTAGGCCTCTCGAACTTGGAAACCCAACCTCAAAGTTTCCTCGAGTATGGCCCCAAGACGAAATATTCAGACCGCGAGGTCAGCTTCCAGAGAGTCCGTAAAAAGAGCCTCGTGAGTGAGCACTCATCAAACAAGTTCAAGTAAATATACAAAAGGCTCATTTTCACGATGATGGTGACTCTCATGATTGTACTATCGTAATAGTACAAGAGTGTGGTTGCGACAGTGCGATAGTAACTATCAAATAAGTTATTTCATATGGTAATAGTTCCTGCGATACTATCACTACAGTACTATCGTGAGAATACCAGCATCGTGAAAAGAAGTCTTAACTAATCAATGATACTATGTTGGAATGCCAGTGATTCCACCACAAATAGGAAGACTGTAAAATTGATCCAAAGAGTGCAAGAAGATGCCTACTTCACCAGCAAAGAGTGCCAACTGCCTCAAAACCAAAAAGGCGAACGACAACTACCCAGAAGTTGTCTGCCAGTGACAAGAAAAAGACACAAAGCTGCCTCAAAGAGATGAATCAAGCCCAAGACCAGCTTACCGACGTAATTAGGAAATGCCTGCTCAATGTCCTAACTGAAAACAAGCCCTCAACATAGGTAAGAAATGATAAGTACAAGGAATAATACAAACTATTAGCAGATCGCATTCTGGAATACAAATGAACTTCGACCAACAAGAGATGAACTAGAAGAGTTCGCATCACAGGAGAATCTCTATATTATGATAACGGAGACGAAACTGAAGCCATCCCATAGGGATCATCGAATATTAATAATATAATCAATAATTGAAATTGCAACCAACCACCTGCAAAATTATGGTCAAACTGGTAGAAAATGTTTCGAAGGATGTGGAGAAGACATTCGGACTGGACAAATGTCGTACTATTAGCGTAGTGCGAGGAAAATTCAAGATGAATCAATCTTTCCATTGGGCAGGAGATAGAAGCAATCAAGTCGGCCAATCTTCACAAATACCTAGGAACAAAACAGACGAATGAACCTTCAAAGAATAAAAGAAGACTTAAAAAGGAGTTCATTAGGTGAATCAATAAAATTTTAAAAACAAACCTCAACATCAAGTACATAACGAGAGCCATCAATACATATGCATGTTCAATCCTAACACACTCTGTCGGTATAATTCCATGAAGTAAAACAGATATAGAAAACCTGCAACGCAAAATGAGAACTCTGATGACCAAAACAAATAAGCACCATCCGAAAATTAACATTGAGAGGACGACACTGCCTGGGAATAAAGGAGGCAGAGGTCTGCTAGAAATCATGGAACTTCCTCAAGAGCAAATAGAATGCCTACGAACTTCAATAACAAAGCGAACACGTCAGAGGTCTACCAAACGTTGTGTGAAGCAGACGAATCAACACCTTCACAACTACACAAGGAGCAATTGTCATACAACCACCAGACAATCCAAGAAAAACTGCAAAGATGGAGAGAGAAACCTCTACATGGACTACATTCCAACGGAGTAAACTAAGATCAAGTCGACATTGAAGCGTCGAACTGTTGGCTCACATCTGGTGCGATGTACCCAGAAACGGAAGGTTTTCTTCTAGCTTTCAAGATCAAGTGATCTCAACGAGAAATTACTGCAAGCATATCATAAAAGATCGAACTATTACTGACGATCGATACCGATATGGGTTTCCAAAGAATGAGACAATCCAACATATCACTCGTGGGTGTCAAATGTTTGCAAGAAATGAGTATAAAGAGATACATGATGCAGTAGAGAATGAACCAAGAATGGGCAATCCTCTCAGAACTTATTTATAAATAAAAAGCGCCATACTACAAGAACCGACCGGAGATAACCCTAGAAAGCAAACGCTATAAAATGTACTGGAATCGTACGGTTTTGACTGATAAAACAGTCCCTCACAGGAGACTAGATATATTACTATTCGATGAACATCAAAAGACAGCAACACACATCGACGTAGCGACACCAAATAACAAGGAGGTGGAAAAAAATTCAAAATATAGGGATCCGAATTTCAGATAAAGCGCCAGTGGGGAATTATGTCAACAAGAACTATTCCAATTATTATCTCAACAACAGGAATAGTACTCAAAAATCTCGAGGGAAATATCAAGCAACTAGGACCTAGTGAGTATATATGTAGTATAATGCAAAAATCTGTTCTTTTAGGTACTATAAAGACGGTGAGAAAATTCTAGAAGGCGACGGACACGTCCAAGGATCGGCAGAATCGCAAGGAAGAGGACCAGAAGCTAGACGAGGACCAAAGGGATCACAAGGACCGGAAACGACTAAGCTCTTTCCTTCTGATATTTCAAATATCTGGGATTGAGTGAATCTTCCTCCTGATCTTTGGAGCAATTAGAAAAAATTATTCCAAACAAACATTTAGTTTCGATAATATGAATTACTCACCTTCTTCTTTCTTATCTGCCTGTAAAGTACTATCATTTCTTCTTCTATTCAGACAAACTGATTGGTCAATGAGAAAAGCATCGTACATGGGTTTCATAAACAATTTTTCCGTTTTCGAGAGCTTATCACATTTGGGATTCCATATGTGAATTGTTACCCAGACTTGAGATAAAAGCCAAAACAACCATATCCAAGCATACTGCTGTTTTACAAAATCTTTGAGGACATAAAACGCTGGAGGATTGTAAAATAGATATGCTGGAAATATATCGGTGTAAGAGCATTCGTCCTCTAGATATTTGCCAGTCATTACTATCAGTATGCATATAAGAACGGGAATAGTTTGATTTATCGCAAACGCAAAACTGAATTCTTGAATTGAAACTTTACTAGCAAATTTCGTGAACGCATAACATATGTATGAGGACAGAAAGTTGATAATGAGAATGGATAAAGGTGTCCAAACATTAGCTTCTACTGTAGGATTTATTGTTGTAAACGTATCGTCCAATCCTGCTGGAGATAATTCTTCAACATACATCTGTACCTGAAAGGAAACATTGAATTACATTCATCGTGTAGGTAATAGGGAATAAAATTCATAACTGCATAATGAGGGAAGTTATCGTGGAAGATCCTGTCTATTATTCTACAAATTGTTACCTACTCAAAAATAATTTAACTATATAAAACAGTTCCCCCATTTCATGGAGATACGAGTAATTCTGCTTGAATTTAGGAATGCAAAGTTAAAAGCTTGAAAAAGTGCACAGAACATAAACAAATAACGAGTGTTGTTGAAGAGGAAAAGATCTAGCACAACTAGAGTGCGATAGTGTTGTATTGACACTGCGATAGATAACTATCAAGTATTTAGATAATTTATATGGTGATTGTTCCTGCGATAATTGATGTCACCATGAAAAAATACGTTGTTATTTCCGCAATTGGGAAATCTAAAGTCCGATTAACTGGACACCTTCTGGTAGATAAATATCGCCCTAAGGAAACAAGTATAAAATTGAGGAACTGTCGTTTGCAAATTGGAGACCAGATTGACGGGAGAAAAAAAAATCTACCCACTGTAAAAATTTGGTTTGTCACGCCAAAATGTTGCTTGCACGACAGATATATTGCGACATCATAGTTCTGCAAGTCTAGGGAATTCAATTCATTAAAATATCAATCTTACTTACCTCAGTCACATTGATCAATCTATTAGAAAATGCTTCCGTGAAGTGTTCGAATATAAAGTTGAATTCTCCTTCCTTCATCCAGAAAATTATAATTGTGGTAGCAAGAAAAATCAAACAGTTTGTGATAGATATGAAAATATAGAAGAAGTAAGTTTTGTTCTGGAACACCCTTCTTTTTTTGGCTAACTCTCTTATGAATCCAAACTTGGCATTCTCGTCGACATAATTCTCCCACCATCCGAATGAGATGAAAATTCCAGATATGGGTATTAGTAACAAGGTGGAATTGTGTTCTATCAATGGCCACATGATAAATGATGTAATTTGCGCCATTATACAGAGCAAATCTAGAATTGTTACTGTCGAAACATCAATTTTCTTGGATTGGTCGGATTCATCTTGACTCCTTGAGATAAATCCTGGAAATAGTTAAGAATTAATGAGAGGTGAATAAAACATGAAAATTCTGAAAACACGAGATTGACAGAAAGACAAAGTGAGCGCCATAAGATACGGTAATCAAGTGAAACGGGACCAATAGCATTAAAATGCAAAGGTCTGGTCCCTTCAAAAGTCGCCACTTTATTTTTAAGGTTTTTCAAGAGTAAATAATGAGCACACCACTGTTTTAGACATGCTATTTAGTTATGCTATTCTTACAGGTTGGAAACTATATGCTATCCAAAAATTCAATGGATTTTTTGAGAAGAAATAGTTTATTGATTAAGAGGGGTTTATACCACGTGGCACTCTCGTGATCTGCCAAAGTTTAACTACTCATTCCTCACCGTTTTTAAGATCCCTCCAATTTTTAGGATGAGTGGTTCAATCTGTAGGGAATCTATCGATTCCTTCGAAAATATTCCGAAAAATAAGTCCGAGAACTGAAGAATTCGGTGTACAAACTTAGGATTATCAAAGCCACACCCCTAAGGGATCCGTAGAAAGGCTTTGCTAACGGTCAAATGGAAAACAGCCTGAATGCCCATAAAACTCGGCATTTCAGGGCGAATAATTCAATTGAGTTCAGACCAGTCTACAACTACAACATATGTTCAACACTTGCACCGACAACGAGAAGATTAAAGATTTTCACATCTGTTCCCGAGACCGACGAAAAAGTACTTGCAACGGACCAAGTGGCCAGAATCGATTAGACAAATTATCATCTTCTTCACACATTTTTAGTGGGTTGGAAATTAATTGAATAAGTGTTTTTTATCCCGTTCTTTAATTTCCCTAAATTAGTAAATGTTATATCATGCTTCTATTCATTCTACACTAAATAAATCAACTAATTATTTTTCCCATTCCAATTAAATTAATAAATGAGGACTTTCTCTAACGTCTCTAGCGTAAAATAAAAATAGTAATCTTTGAACTGATCGCTGAAACGATGAAGTGAATCTTCACAAAAAAAAATTTTATTTGCATATCTAACTCTAAAATAATGTTTTGAATTGGCTTTGCGTCAGGAGCTTTTGAGCACTGGTTTATTCATGCACAATGGCGCTCTTGGTTACCACAGAAGGAGTATATAGATATATATAGGGTGTTTCTAAATTGAAGGTTTAAATGAAAATGAGGGTTTAATTTCTTGGAAACGCTTTCTTTTCGAGATACAGGGTGTTTCTTGTCGTGGTACTTTTTGTGATGATTCTACGAGTTTATCGAATCTTTATTGATCTTCGCTACAGATTGGGTTAATAATTACCAAAACTTATATATTGTCAGTTACGGCGTTCTACTTCATGAACAAAAAACTCACATGTTCAGAATTCAAAGTGCCGAATTTCTTCAGGTTAATATATTTCCAAAACGTTCGAATATGTTATACCTACCTACAACTGCAGGCACAAAGCAGAATGCATTAGTCAACATAGCACCTTTAAGGACATCCAACTCAGGTAAAATACAAAATACTAGAATAGCACTTCCAATAGCTGGTAGAGTTTCAGTTATAAATATTGGGAAAAATGATTCCAATAGTTTATCCTTTTTCCATGATTTGAATAAACAAACTCGTAATGACCTAAAGAAAATTCCCAATTGAGGTACAAAATAAACGAATATCAAAACCCAAATCCAAACAACTCTTTCTTCAACTGGCAATTCAACAGTAAATTTTCTCTCAGCGTCTGCAAATTGATAAACAAAGTCATTAGTTTCAGATAAAAACACTATATACATATACGATCTTAAGATGCCTACCCCAGTTGTAGGCAAAACGTCAGGTGCAAAATATATTAAACCACCATGAGAAACCGAAATTTTCTAACAATTTTCAAAAATTTTCACAATCCAAAAAATGTATTTCATTTTTTTTCTTGAAAGTAAGGGTAGTATGCCTACTTATCAAATGTAAAATTGTCAGCGTGACTCACCTAAACTTTGATTACAAAACGGTCTTACTGTTTCAGCTTTTACTTGTGACGTCATCAACAAAAGCGTCCCTTTTGATATTACTGCACTGGATAAGATCACGATGAAAACTACTATGTACGCTACTATTTTGAGGGATTTCACCATAAATTCATATTTTCCAGAATCATCGCTGGACCCCGTATCAGGTTTTCTTGGAGTGTCTGAGAATACATTCCAAGAAGATTCCTCTTGTGGCTCTTGCCTGAAATAAAATTACTTCGATTATGTTACAGCAGGTATTTAATTATATTCAAAAATTTGAGTTGGGTCAGGCGGTTCTGGGAGATTATTTATGCATGCGCCAGTACAAAGAGTTAATTTGATAAAAAATCATCTCTGAAATTCTTTGAAATTAAAAAGAAATATTCAACACATTCTTCTTGGAATTCGGATTTCTGAAAAAAAATTGAAAATACCACCCTCCAATATTTGCCACCCCGGCAAAATGCCAATTAGCCAGCCTCCAGAACGGGCCCTGATTCAGTGTTCTGATCCGACGCTTCAAACGTAGGTATAGTATATCCAAATTCACTTGAACTAGTCCATTTAAAAACGCTTGGCCAAATGTCCCTTTGGAGTGGATACCCCGATCCGCTAAACACCAAGTTTTATTTGAAAGTATTATTAGGCAATAAATTCACTGGCCCCAAAGGAAATTCTGGAAACTTGGACAACCCTTGTATAATCGAAATATTCAGGCTTCCTCCAAGTGACTTTGGATATACTATACCTCCTTTCCAGTGCCGAGAAATGATAATAATAATGAAATTATGAAAATAAAAACTTATAGAACATACCTTCAGTAACCTACTTTGAAATCCTTAAATCCAAAGGCAAATCGAAAAATTCAGAATATAACACTTACTTTTCACATACAGTACGATCAAAAAATATTGTTATATGTTCAGTTGAACGTAGTATAAAATAAAATAAACTTCTCATATATTTATTTGTTAGGCAGCATGAGATGGAAATGATGAAATGGAAACGTTTCTCGTATCTTTTGCATTCATCTGGGGAATCAGCATTCAGATTGGAGAATTGTAGAGAAAAATATCATCCACCGGCTACCCTAATGAAGCAATAAAATTGAGCAGTTTAGCAAAGGGAACGCCGACAAGCTTGATTAGTACATGTGTTTTTTAGCATCAATAACTCATATACAGTACTGTGAGGGGGTTTACACGACATCTGGATATTTATGAGTGTTGTGTATAATGCGGCACTGTTGATGGTTTTTATTATTTCTTACTTTCTACACATGTAATTTTGTTGATCAAGCTTGAAATGAAGCCCTAGAATTTTGCCGCCCTAGGCGATCGCCTACTCTGCCTACCCCCTAGCGACGGCCCCTCTTAGTTTGGGCAAGTAAATTGTTGTCGGAAGACTATCTAGTGCTAAAGAGTAGAATGAGCAAATTCCAAACCACACATTCATAAAACTCATTAAAACTGTCGAAGAAAAATGAATTTGCTTATTGGCATCATGCTTCGCAATGAATACTTTCAAAAGAACCTAAACCAAAAATGCACGTCAAAGTGGATGAACAGTAAAGGTAAGATTGGAATTCACTTTATAGGGTAGGCAAAATTCGTTGGCTTATGAAGGTACTTATGTCGAGAACTTTCGAAGATGGAATATAACAGATGACACATTTGTAAGTTCTATTTTCCTGACTAATCTAAATCCGAAAATAGAACCTAAACCATTATTTTTAGCTTTTGAATTAAGATCGAAATTTGCAGAACTGTCGTTTAAAGTGTTCAAAAGGTGTTATGATTGAATTTCCCTAAGCCATCCGTTTTCTTCTAGCTCCTTCCGATATTTCTCGGAATTCCCTCTCTAGAATTCGAATATGCCCACTCTGTATGATTTATTCATTTGTTATGCATAACCCAGTCCAAGTATTTTAATTGAAAAGTATGAGTATTATCAACAAAGAGGATGAAGGACCCTAGGTCGATGGCGATATGTTTAGAACCGCCTCTGCAAATCTCCGAATTCTTTATCTCTTTGTATTTTTTATCTTATGCAGCCTTAAACTGACTTAACTTTTGGGTAACGTTTGTTTTTAAGTGAAACTAACATGCCAAGCTCTTTTATCCCATACTCCACACTATATCTACATTATCATGAAATTAGGCCATTAAATTGAACAAAAATTATTTATTATGGATCAATTTTTTCTACTTACGTTTCTTCCTTAAGGTCGGCGAGGGGTTGTCTTTCATCGCCATAAAATCCTCTGGTTCTCTTCATGTTTCACCTTATATATCGTAATTTTAAATTTTCCACATATTTTCAAGCTGACAGTGTCGCAGAAATTGAATAGGATCATACAAGAACAGTATTGAATACTGCTATTAGAAATCATAGGTATAATTCAAAGATTGATAAGATATCGATAAAAAACAATGCTACATTCTTATCGGAGATTGAGAACCATCCCAATTAATGCATGAGTCATAAAATATTTGCGACAACATCGGATATTATTATTTCTCAAAATGTCAATCAACTACATCATTAATTTGTGTGTCATTTGTCCATTGATGATAACTCATTTGACGAATTATCGAAATAGTATATTGTGCAACAAGTGGGGAAAGTTCAACTAATCTCACGAGTGGGGAAGTTTGTGACACGAGATTGAAAGGCGAGTGCCGCAAACACACGAGTGAGAAAAGGACTTTCTCCTCTATACTTTTCCTACAATACAACTGCACAAATTGAAATAATACAGGAAATGTATAGTATATCCAGAGTGATTTGGAGGAAGCCAGAATATTTCGATTATACAAGGGTTGTCCAAGTTTCCAGAAATTCCTTTGGGACAGTGAATTTATTGCCTAACAATACTTTAAAATGAACCACGGTATTGAGCGGATCGCGGTATCCATTTCAAAAGGATATCTGGTAAAGCGTTTCCATGGACTAGTTCAAGTACTTTGGATATACACTAGGGGAATAAATTGAAGGATCAAAATAAAATCTTTGCACCAGTCCTAAGAACTAAGACTAAACCTAAGACCTAAGAATTGAACGCTAACAAATCAATACGAGATATTGAGCAATTCAAATAGAGTTCGGTGCTGCGATAACCAAAGACCATTTGAATTTTTCATAAATAACTGGAAGATAATAAATTTTGTGGAAATAAAAGTCGTTAGTTATAAAAAAAATATATTGAATTAGCAGTAATTAAAAATGAATAAATTAACAAAAAAAAACAATATATGTATAAAAAATCAAGAACAATAAATGAATAAATTAGTTTCAACAATAATATATAACAAATGAACAATATACATACGTATAAATGAATGAACAATAAATAAATATAACCAACAAATAATTAACATAAATAAATTAATATGAATCATTAAATACATTTTTTTTTTCTCTTTGTATCAAAGATTCTTTTCGCCATCAATTTGATAGGATCTACCAATTCTTCACAAGGGGAAGTTCGAAGGAATTTACAAAATTTTGTGTCGGTACCATTCATAATTTCATTTACCTGCTTGCACCACCAGTGCAAGGAACACCTTATAATGGTTTCACATACTTTTTCCCCCAAACTGTGTTCATTACAGTTTAAAATTTGGAAATCTAAATTTTTCATTAAAAACGATTTTAAATAGAGGGAAATGTTTTTCTTTTCACAAATTCGCGGAATAATATAAAAAAGGTAATTTAAGGAATGCCGAAATAAAAATGATACACACTGCCCAGGTTTTGTCAACTTTCCATATTTGTACTGCCGTACCTGAATAAAATCTATGTCCCCCAATTCTTGACTGTTGAAGGTTATTTTTTTTTTACATTTATCACATTGTTTGAATAATTTATCTTTTAATAAAATTTTAGAAATAAATCCACTCATATAAATTAGAGTGCAGTTACTAAATTTTGATTTTTCCTGAAGGACTATTAATTTTGGAATTACGATATTCAACTCTTCAAGTACTACACTTTTAGATGGAGAAGATTTTGAAAAAACAAATGGTTTTAGATTATCCAAACAATGTGATGTTAAATCCTCCTCACAGTTCGAAACTACAGAATGAGAGGTCATAAAGTTATTCAAAGTAAGGCTTTTGAAAGAAGACATAAACTGGGCAATATTTGGATTAGTGTTCCTTACACCATGCCCTCGGATATAACTGAAAAAATTTTCAAGGCAATCTTGATTGAATGCACCAGTCAAGATATACTTGAATTTTTTTTCAGTTAACAATCTCCTCTTCAGGTAAGTGAAACCTTTCAGACTAAAAATAAAATTTTTTATGCTAGGTACCGCCACATTTTTTTTTTTTAAATCATCATAAAATGTCATACTGTTAAAAATTTTGATTGCGTTTTGCCAAAAGTTTTCATGTTCTGAGTTTCTAGTGACTGGTTCCTTCAAGAACTTTCCCTGTGTATTTCGAATCTTTGATACATTGAGAGAATCAAATAACTTATCAAGGAATAAAATTAGTTCTGCTGTGTCTGCTGCCTCGGAAGGTAAACTTAATTTGTGTTCAATATCTGAAAAAAAATAAATAATTGATAAAGATGATGAATCTTGATTAATTAATCAAGTAGAAATTCAAAGAATAAATTATCATCCAAAAAGTTTTTTATAGTTGCAACTCACCCCATCTTGAAATTCTTTTCATTAAAGTTCCAACAGTATTGCTGAAAACCTGTGTGCACAGCTTTACCTTCATCTTATTCATTTTTTCAGGCAGAACATGTGAATCGGTTAATTTAGCACATATCTTCGTCGAGGGGTCCGAAATGTCCAAATCATAAAATCTTTGGATATGACTCCATTTTGCTTTTTTTGGAACATCATTTAACAAAAAATGTGCATCTTTTGTCAAGAGATTGTTCCTTAAACCTTTAATGAGGTGAGGAGTATCAAATAAAGGAACAATCTCTTTGTTGTTCACAAAAAAACCAAAATGGTTATGATCCACATGTTCCTGCCTTCCTTCCTCAAGCAGCAGTTGCACTGCCTTCACATTAGTGGTGCCCTGGTCACAAATTGTGGCCACGACATCCAACCCAATATTTTGGCATTCCTTGATCAGTATTGATATGAGCCCTTTTAATTGATAGGAATTTATGGCTCCTCTGCTAAATGTGAATGCCAAAGGTTGCTTATAAGACTTGTACAAACCTTTGATCAGAAAAACATTGGCATGATCTGCAATGAGCGCCTTCTTTTCATCTCCATAGTCCTCTAAGCCAACGATTTCGTCTTTATAAGGACTATATGAGATGAAAGTTTGTACACTCATTTCATCAAATATGAGTGCACAAACCTTTTCTTTTGCATTCATCTTATAAACAACCTTTTTAAGGTGCTCCATAATATGAGCATTCACGCCAGGTTTAAATTCTAGCTTTAGCAATAATCTCCTCAATGTGGCACCTGTTGGTAATGCGAACATTTTACTCAACAGGCGATATCCTTTGGGGGATGATTTATATAATGCCAAAGCTAGAATTTTCTCATCAATTGTGAATCTCCTTGCATTTAATTGCCGCTTTTGATTTCTTATTTGAGTGGCAAAAAAATGCAAGGTTGCCTGGTTAACAGAGGTAGCCAATTGTCCAAACAAATTGGTCTCCATAAATTTTTTGGCCTCGCTCAACCTATTCTTGTAGATCTTAAATTTATTGGAGACCAAGTTGTATTTTTTTGTTGTTTTTTTTAATAGTTTATATAACATTTTTTCTCGTTGAGTCAACTTTGTCTTTGGCACTTTCAATTGCCTCAACAATGATTTACCACGACCTAAAAAAAAATTAATTAATGTCTACATTTTCGTGTCAACTGGATTAATAATAATGAAATAATGAAAAATTTTATTAAATGACAATTTCAATAAATTTGTATGGAACATTGATAGGGCTAATCTTATATCAAAACAATTATTGACTTCACAAGAGAAATTAAAAGGTACTTACTTTCAATAACAGGCTGCTCCTCTACGATCATAGGTTCAGTGGAATCTAGTACATTAAAATATTAATGGATTTATCTTTAATGAACATTACAATAAACTTAAATTTCAAAAATTAAATTAAATCGTGCCTCACCTTCAAGTATAGGGTCCTGGACATAATCAATTTCCATCAACATTTCCTGCAAATCTCGCTCAGTGCACACTTTGCTTGAATCTAGAAGATATTAATGTTAATGCTATTAATGCCTTCACCACTTGAAAAATTCGATAAAATTACCTGGAATACCGATGGTAGGTATGGCATGACAAGTAAGACCACGTTGGCTTCCAGGAAGATGATAATTTTCTTTGAAATGTGAGTGGCACACATAATAACGATCATAAATTCGTTCCCTACTTAATTCTTGCCAATTTTTCGGTTGGATAATTTGGAGCCATTTCTCGAAAATATCCAAATTCCTCTTAGGGAACCGATGTCTCACACTTATCTCATCGGTACATCCACGTACACAACATTTCTTCATTTTCGGCATTCTGAAAAAATAAAATATGCATTATTTATTATATTGAAACTTGTTTGATTGAAGCACTTACCTTGGAATTATTTCTTTTTTGAAATTAAATTAAACTACGTACGGCAATTGTAGTTACTTCAATGAACTTCTTGTTTCAGCTTCTAGTTTGAATATTTGAATTTGAAATGAAAATGACAGCAAACCAAACAAATGATTAACAGTGCCACAGACAAGGTCTTTAGCACAGAACACTAAATTAGGGGTGGGCAATAAATATCGAAATATCGAAATTTTTTCAGAAAATTTTCGATAAATATCGTCAATATTTTCTAATTCGATACTATCGATTGTCGATATTTTCAACCGATATAATCTTAGAACATTAATAGTTGCCAATGCTAGCACTAGCGGTAGAGAGTTAATTGCAAAGCACAAATAAGTGATCTTTTTTTACAGGATCTCTTATTTTGACATGTACGCATGCGCTTTGAGTCAGAAATTAGGGATGGGCAAGGGACAGAAAACTATCGATATATATTGTATCGATATTTTCTGACACTATCGAAATGTATCGAAATATGTAACAGTAAAAATATCGATATATATCGCTGTAATATTTTGGTGTGGGAAAATTCTGTTGAATTCAATAAAGTTTTTCTATCATAGACGAGAATAATAAGATTCAGATGACGAGAATTAATTGAAAAAGACATATTTTGTAGTTTGCTCTCATTTTTATGGAGTATTTTCGGTAAGCAGAATTTCAGTTTTGCAATTCTACATATCGATATTTATTTTAGAGTATCAAATTCGATATTTTTGATATTTCGATTCATGAATTCGACCACACGAAACATATTATGATCTAGTTGCATTAGTCAAAAATTCTGATTTATCGTCACCAAATTCAGTCGGAAACACATATTATTTAGTAGTTTTCTTCCATTTTATGGAATATTTTCAATATGTAGAATTTCAAAACTGGATATACTACTTATTGTATAGGTAAATATGGGCATATCCTTATACTATGATATGAGGTAGGTACAAGGGATCTTGAGAAATCCAGCAATAGCTAATAAATGGTTTAGGACGTTTAGGTACAGAACAGAAAGATATTTGAAAGCGGTCTTTGAATAATATTCCTATTATATTGCTTCTAATTATTTCTGGAGCTTTCAGCAAGATTGAGACATAACTTTTTATTTTCGATGTGTAAAATTTCAAAACTGCTACATATATCGAAAATATTCGATATTCATTTTATAGTCCGCTAAATCATGATTTTCGACTAATGTAACTAGATTATAATATGTTTCCTAAGGTCGAAATCATAATGCGAAATATTAAAAAATATCGAATTTGATACTCTGGAATCTATATAAATATATCGATATTATCGGTTGAAAATATCGACAATCGATAGTATCGCAATAAAAAATATCGACGATATTCATCGAAAATTTTATGAAAAAATATCGATATTTCGATATATCGATATTTACTGCCCATCCCTAATTCGTGGAGAGCGTTGTGGGTATATCGAAATTAAGGATTTATTTGTCTATGGGGTATATTATCTTTTTAGTTGGGGAAAACAGACAAGCATAGAACAAGTATGTATAGAATGGAAACTCTCATGATAAAATTAACACTGCTTTCAGCGACCTCTTGCGGTTGTTTGTGAAATTATAAAATGAGCGCGCGAAAATTTGAAATGCTTTGTATTGAAAATATTTCAATTCAATTCAAGATTTTGAATGTGAAAATAAACAACGTACGAAAATAAGGTAATAAGCATTTCTTTTTGAATGAGCTATATTACCATTATATTCCTGTACGAGTTCTTTCACATCCAATATATTTGACAAGAATAGAGGCTTAAGTTCAGAGAAAACACAAATTCATATAAAAAAATCATCTATTTAAAATTTTACATTTTTTTAAATATTTCTAGTATGCCAAATTTTTAATGTGTCCTTCACAATTGCATATTCAGGCTATCAAACAGCTTATCCATAAAAATCATCAGCTCTGCAGTGCCCACAGCCTCTAGTGTCAATTAATTGTTGTCCTCGATATCTGTAGGAAGCAAAACATTCATAAGTACTTATATTTTCATCAAATTTATTGCAATAAATAGTTCTTAATTGACTCAATCAGAATTGAAAACTTTAATATACCATTTGTTTAAAATGTTGGAACTCACAACTACTTCCAAAAGTGTGCCCGATTAAAAGCTGTTGGAGAAACATAATTCATCAGTCTACTGAAATTTGCTGATGAATTAAGTTTCTCTACATTTTTTAGCCGCTCTTTGTATGATGAAACTTTTTTTGGATAATTCTCAGTTTTCTACTCTGATCAATCAGACATTTTGATAGATAACGTTCATTTTCAGTTAACCTTTTTCTATATATTATTGAAGTTTTCTGAGGGTGCTTAAAATTCTTCAAAGTCTCTGTTGATACTTCCCTCTCAACATCACTTTGGAGATGTATTCCTTCAGTGTCATGAACTTCTCCATCTTCCCCTTGATTTGAAGATCCTGTGAAATATAAATAGAAAAGTAAATAATAATTTTCTTGCCAATCATATATATTTATATATACATATGCAAAACTACTATTGAGGGTAAGTTTTTAAACAAAGATAATATTTATGGACAGCCGAAACATTCGTCTATGGTTAGCACTTCTCCTTGAGGACTATACTTAATCGCTTATCGTTTAACTTTTACACAGAAGAAAATATAACAAAATTTAACTCACCAGGAAGAAATAATTCAGGAATAGCAGTTGTCAAATTCCTTTAAGGCTATCTAATTTCACTTCTTACAAATTTGTTGAGGAGTTTTAGAGTTGAGCAATGGATAACTAACTTTTTCGAGCCAAAGTTTGAAAATTGTTGGCTGCTTCTCTTCATTCGAAAACGATGACGTTTACTATACATATCTCCACAGTTAGGAACACAATATTTGTTGGATTCAGTGCTGCCAACCCACTGAGCTCAAATAAAGGTAGATAGAGGTTCGAAATTTAGGTAGATGTTGCCAAATTTAGGTAGATTATTTTTTCCTTTATTTTTAGGAGTTTTGAAAGAACTGAGTCCATAGTATTATACTTTATTAATGATAAATATTGATGAATTAATAAAAAAATATAAGAATTTACATAAAAAAAAAAATTGAAAAACTACTTTACTACTTGAACTAGTTGAACACGAAAGAATAAATAGTCTTTCAAATATTTCATTTCAACAGATGTGGATAATTTGCAAGAAAACGCTTGTTGTCCAAAAACTTTCATTATTTTAACACCCAAAAGGGTTTTTTATTGCTTCCCGACGGCAGCCTTCGATGCATTCAGACGGTCTCATCTCATTCCTTTCGACGATCTTACTTAATTCTGTTTTTTTTAAGCATAAGGATCGATTCAATTAATCTGCGAGCAATACGAACCTATCTATTATTCCTACGTACATGCGACCATATTTACCATCGCTATTTTTCTATCAAGCAAGTGCGTATTGAGGCGCAGCCATCGTTATTTATTAGTTTATTACCCATTTCGGTCCTTTCTTTGCATCTGTATGTTTCTGAAACTCCGCCGCTGATCTCCGCAGATCTTTGTATCCAATGGCGTGCGTAAAAATAACGATGTGAGAGCTTTAATAAGGAATAGTTTTTTTCATAGTCACGTTACTGTTACTGGTAAAACGGTTTGTCGTTGATCTAAAACCGTAAAGTTCGCGCGGAGCTGAATTAAGGTAGATCGAGCTCAAAAAAGGTAGATAGGTAGATTAGTTCGAATTTAGGTAGATCTACCTAAATTTAGGTAGGGTTGGCAGCACTGGTTGGATTTCAAAGTTGACTGCGACATAATAAATCTCTTACTAAAAATAAGGTTCGACGGATCAACTGAAAATTTTTGAGGTTAAGTAAATAATTCTCGAGGTAAACAGAAAATCAGCGATGCGAGCGGTCTCTGGAAGGTGTTGGTGGAACTAAATTACTGTTTCAGAGTTTAGTACCTCAGTTTCTCCTCTATATATACTTACTCTATGCAGACAAGCTTTATGCTATCGTGCACAGTAGAGATAATACAAAACAAACACAAACAAATTGAGAATTTACGAAGTGTTGAAGTCAGAAATGGAAACATACTCAAAAATTTTCCCTGATGAAAATAATCATCTCAGAGTAAAGATGGAAATGGGAGAAGCTGATGATAGCTATGAAAAAGGAAACTCATTTGACTTGGAGTAAGCATTCATTATTTTTTCTTGTTACTGTAGACCCAATTTTAACTTTTTTCATAGTGAAAGTTATTTCTAGAAAGAATCATAGACCTAATATCCATGGACCGAGTGTCACGTGATTTTTCAGAAGCTCGTAGAGGAGAAAGACCTAGAGAGAGAAGAATATATGATTTCTCTTGATTCGAACAGAGATGCTACTGATGGCAATCTGTGAAGAACCTAAAAGCAATAAAATAGGTGATTTATTACTCTGAGATGGTCAAATGTCAAAATCATCTGATTGAAAGATATAAAGACATGATATTTATTTATACGTTTTATGAACTGAATAGAATGAAATTTACATACTTTTTTATATTTATCATTTCGATTTGCCTAATTCAATGATGGAATAAAATATGGCATATATTTGGATGAACTTCTACCATGTGAATCAGGAAAATTGAGAAATTTTAGACCATACTTCTTTCTGACATTGTGGGGACAGAACAGGATTTAATGTAACAATGAGTTGGACTCGTTAATATCTCAAGGAAATATAATATACATATAAATAATTGCTTATAGGAATCAGCAATGCTCTTATTGGCTATAGGTGAAGATAAGTAATATTCGATTCAATCATCTTTTGAATCGGTAATATTTCTTTTACTTCAGGTAGAAAAATTCTCAATATTTTTCATGAGACTAAATAGAAGCAAATTCGGAATAATATTTTTATTTCGAAAAGGATTATGCTACAGAAAATTTTCATTAGATAAAAGAGAACATTCATTCATCCATGATTATCGAAATTCAAATTTGGAATAACGATTTAACGTTAAACTCTTCGAGTTGAAAGAGATGTATATTGTTCTCTTTCTCTAGGGCAATAAATCAAGAGAGTTGACAGACTGCCATCCGATGTTCCATCTTATTCGTTCTCTCGACTTCTCTCTCTAACGCGACGTCCATGGATATTAGGTCTATGGAAAGAATATGGCTTATTGTCTCTTCAGTTAAGTAGATGTGTTTTTGCGATTTTGAAAGTTTCAATTATTTCTAAACTGATCTTAAGTCTTAGTCTTATGGCTGGTTTATGCACCAATCCTAAGAACTAAGAACTAAACCTAAGAAGAATTCAGTGGCGTTTATGAACTCTCTTGTTAGTTCTTTGTGAAGGAAATCACACGTCCTCGAACTACTTTCTATTTGTTCTATACTTTGATGTTTGACATTGATATTGATTGTGAAAAAATTTAATTTATTTTTTTTCATCGATAAACACGAATAACGGAACATAGAAACTGGTACTCATTAATATTGAAATTCTATGCAGTGCATGCGAAATTCGTTATTTTAACTAAGAGCTTAGTTTTTAGTTAAAAGTTGATCAACTTGCTAGTGTTAATTCTTAGTTCTTAGGTAAAATGCATAAACGCCCTCATTGATTTGTTAGCGTTCAATTCTTAAGTTTAATCTTAGTCCTTAGTTCTTAGGAATGGTGCATGAACCAACCATTAATTTCTTGATTTTAATGAAAAATCTCGGAATATGGACCATCTCTTTTGTTCCAAATAATGTAAAATATTTATATACAATTTTAATAGAGAAAGAAAGAGAAAAATTTATTGATGGCCATCGACCTGAGGTCCTTCAGCCTATTACACTGCATATACATAAATATTTAAGAAGAAAAATATTATAATTTGTTTTCTAATGCTCTAAATAAAGTCTGTGTAGGGTATTTTCTAGAAGTTGTGTCATCGAGTTCTTTAAGATTATTGAAAAACTTTCTGTTGAGAATACAAAATCAAGAATCAATTGGTTCACCTGGTTCTTTAATACAGCATTTGGTTTGGTGGGTTATGCAATATATTGTTGGGATGTCTGATTTTTGAGATGATCCTAAGTGCTGTTGTCTCTGCCACCTTGAGATTTTTTACTGCTGGAGTTCTACAATTTATATATATATACAATGTAGGGTTTTCATATCGTTGTCTAGGGGTTATAAGAAAGGCCGCCGGAACTTAACTATTGTTTATTTACACTATGTAAAATTCAACTTCAATTGAATGTACAGCCACTGAACTTTCGTCTATCGAAGTTATTTTATTTCGTATAATTCTTAATTGTCTGATTATTCGAGTAGATCCGTCTATATCTAACGTCGAATTATCTAACTAGCTGCGTCTAATATATTTTACGTCGAATCATATGCGTCTATCACGTCGAATTCTTACTATGTCCGTCTATTCTCTAACGTCGAATGCTTTAACCTTTTCCGTCTAATCTGCTACGTCGAATCTACCCTCGTTCGTATGTATCGTACTCCAGTCTCCGTTTTAAGTCTCAAGTACCTCTTCCCCTATCGATAAATCTGCATGGTTTACGTATCGTCAAGTCAGTAGCGTATCATTCGTTTGGGTTGGTTAGGAATTCGGATCCCACACTCGGCCATCCTACTGAGAATCCGACTCGGATTCATACTGTATCCAAGGCTTCATATACTCTAAACAAGTCGATGTCCGAATGGGTCCTTCGTGGTTTCCTATCTTAACTACGCCATATCTATCATTTCTCCTCTTTGATCACTTCGTATGGTCCTAAAAATGTCTTATGCACTTTTAATTCCGCTCCGAATTGAGTTCTTCTAATCGAAACTAGGTCATCTTCTTTGAAAAATATGGCTTTACTCCTTTTTGCGTTATAATTTTTCCGATTTTTATCTTCGACTTTCATTAAGTGCTGCTTTTGAAATCGTCCTCTCAAATTTTCTCTGGCTTCGTCGAACTATTTCTTCACTTCCTTTTCGATTAGTTCTACAAACATAGTATTTTCCTTTCTTCTCAACTTGATTCCTTGAACTTTTCTCGCTCTCTCTAGCGCTCCATTTTCGTTTAGTGATTTTTCTTCTTGTTCTTTTTCCGGTTGCGACAATCTTCGAGATTTTAGGTATATCGGTTCTTCATCTTTGCGTATTATATTCATCTGTCAGTAGAGTATTGATTAGAGAGAGAGAGAAATTAAATTTATTGATAAATCAAATGGCTATCGACCACAGTCTTCCAGCCAGTTGCATACATTTTTATATTACATATTATTTATAAGTATTAAGAAAAAAATAATAAAAATAAACATCATCCAAGTGTTCGAAAAGTGGCAGTGCTGGCAACTTTGTCTTTGGTGTAGTTACTCTACTGTAATGTTGTATCAATGGCTCCATTATGTTGATATTATTTTGGTTATTGATGAATTTTTTGCTTAGTTTTTGCATTCTTTCCAGTATTTGTTCTATTCCCGTTGTGCGATATAAAAGTTGATTGGATGGATTGTGCAGTGGGTTGTTGGGATGTCTCATTTTTGTAATCTTACGTAAGCAAGTTCTTTCAGCTACCTCAATTGCATTCAGAGCTGTTTTTGTCGAATTTGAGAAGATTATATGTCCATAGTCCAATAAAGGTCTGCATATCATTTTATATATGGTAATAGCTGTTTTATCACTGATTCCTTTGTTTTTATATGTAAGAGATCTAAAATGCCCAGCCCGTGTTATGGCTTTTTTCTTTTGAATTTTTAAGTGTGCTTTGAAGTTCAATTTGTTATCAATCTGTATGCCTAGGTATTTGCATGAATCTGTTGGAGTTATTATGTCACTTCCGAGTTTTGTATTAGGAGAGTTGGCATTGATTTTATGGTTAAAAATGACGAGTTTTGATTTCCTTGGGTTAGGTTGTATTCTCCAACGTCTCATCCATGCCACTGTTATATCCGCCAACTTCTGTAGACCTTTCATACACACTTTCAGTGTTTTGTGGTGGGATATTAAAGTTGTGTCATCAGCAAATTGGAGAACATACTAGTAGTCTGTCGATGTCCTGGTTTCTGAAATCATATTGTCTGTACATGTCACTGCAGAACAAATTGTGGAGTAGAGGAGAGAGTGGTGAGCCTTGTGGTAGTCCTTGTGCTGTTGTGAATTTCTCTGAGGTTTCACCTTTGACCCGGACTTGTAATTTTCTGTCTAGAAGGAAATTGTTTATAATTTTTATCAAATAAATGGGACACTTTAGATGGAAAATTTTGGAGATAAGACCGGCGTGCCAGACACTGTCGAAAGCTTTTTGAATGTCCACAAATATAGCAGATGTTTTATTTCCCATTTATAATAATAGTAATCTTTATTTTTCTGACCTTAAATCAGTACAGGTGTGTACTGGTACCAAGGCTTCAACTCATATAACAAATCTAAATTAACATATCACTTCTATAAAAAAAAAAACAAACAATTACAAACATTGAGGTTGATTAAGTTCTAGGTATTCTCTTAGATTACGGCACATCTTCTTTGGATTGTTTGAATCAGTCACAGGAACAGAGTTATAAGTCATTATGCTCCTATAGATGGGCGTATTTTGTGATTTCACAGTTCTTCTGTAATTGGTTCTAAGTTGATTCTGTGTTCTGATGGGGTAGGCGTGACATTCATTAACAAGTTGCAATTTAGTATGTGTTTTTAGGTCATTTTTTTTGATGTTATATATCAGTTTGACTTGTTCATAAGCTCTCATTTTTTCAATGTTAAATATTGATGTATTAGTGTATAGGCTGTCTGTCGATGTAAAATAATCTAATGCGTACACTGCCTTGACTGCTCTGTTTTGATACCGTTGTATCTGCTCCATTAGGTATTTTGGTGCGTTTCCCCAACAAACTATCATGTATCTAAGTTGTGACGCTATAAAACTTTCATATATCACCCTTCTGGCACGATCAGTTAGGAAGTTGGCGCATCTCCTTACAGCACCTATCATTGGAGCAAGTTAGTTTTTTAGTTTTTCTATATGAAACCGCCAAGACAGCTTATCGTCAATCAGCAAACCCAAATATCTGTACTCTTCAACCTTTTTTAAAGCAATATCATTGATTTTTATTTCTATATCACATCTTTTCTTATTTTTTTGTTTAATAATCATATATACAGTTTTATCTATATTCAACGTTAATCTATTATAACACAGCCAGTCATAGTACAATTCCAAATCCTGATTCATCACATTCTCCAATTCCCCCATGTTATCGGCTGAGAGAACAAAAGCAGTGTCATCAGCAAATTTATAATATCTTGATCCTATTTTTAAAAATTTTAAACTATGGACATATAAGAGGTACTCAATTGGACCCAGGACGGAGCCCTGTGCTACCCCAGTAGTCATTACAAGTCTTTCAATTTCACAGTCATCCATACACACATAGGAAACCCTATTTTGTGAGTATGACTTTAGTAGGTCATAACAAACACCTCTGAAACCCATTTTTTGGAGCTTATCTAATAAAATACCTATGTTCACAGTGTCAAATGCTTTCCTCAGATCATTGAAGACTACAATTACATATTTATTCTTGTCCATTTCTTCAGTTATAAAATCCACCATATCAACAACTGCACCAACACAGCTACTATTTTTTTGAAACCCATACTGGTTAATGTCAAATTTGAAAGTTTTATTCACAAATTCAATTATTCTATTTTTCTATTTTCTACAATTTTCGCAAATGTCGTTATAACCGATATGGGTCTATAATTATTAGGATCGTCTTCGCGTCCCTTTTTTTTTTGTATACTGGTATAATTTTAGATATCTTCAATTTTTCCGGAAATATACCTTCCTCCAATATTTTGTTGATGAGGTTAACGAGTACCTGTTCTATGACTGGAAAAAGATTGACAATATCTTTCCTTGTAATACCATCAGCTCCAGGTGCACTATTTCGTAACTCATTAATTATGTTGATAATTTCAGTACCATTTGTTGGGCTAAGAAATATACTATTCTGTACAACCTCCTCTGGTAAATTTAAACCATCTTTTTTCTTTATTTGTTCTGCCAGTTTTGCTCCTACTGTAGAAAAATGACTGTTCAATTCATTTAAAATCTCTGTGGTATTGTCTCTCACATTCCCATCGTGTCCCATCATTCTGTTAACTTTCTTTGTCCTTTCCTTCTCTTTTCTACCAATCAGCATATTTAGTACATCCCACGTCTTATTCATGTTATTCTTAGCCAAAAATAATTTTCGCTCTATATGACTTTTCTTTAATTTGTTTCGCAGGTTATTTACTCTATTTTTTAATCTTTTAAACTCATTTGTAGTAAAATCATTTGATAGTATTTTCCATCGTTTGTATGCCTTGTCTCTTTGCTTGGTTAGTTCTATAAATTCGTGTGTTATCCATTCATTTCCTTCCCCTATTTTCAAAGTTTTATTTCTCGAAGACTCCGCTTTACTTTGAACCACAATATCAGTCAATAATTTAAAGTCCAGTGTCTGCTCTCTTTCAATTCGACCACCCACTAAATTAATCATTTTTTCTGTATCTAGTTTCACTTTAGTAAACAATTTATTTCTCCTTTTATTCTTTACTTTGTTTACTTTTATTTGCATGACTTTATGATCCGTAAAATAATAGTCATAACAGTTAATTTTGCATGTCAGGTTTTTATTTGCAATAACATGATCAATAATCGTTGAACTTTTGTCGTTTATCCTAGTAGGCTCATTCGGGGATATATGATTTTGAATTTCAAATGCATTAATTGTTATTAAATTTTTGTATTCAGTTGAAACAGGTGAACTCTTCATTACGTCTATATTGATATCTCCAACCACAAGGCATGGACATTTTTGTCCTTCTAAAATATTTTCAAATCCCATGAGGAAAGTTTTAACAGCAATGAGAGGCGGTCTATAAATTGATATTATTTTTAGATTTTGCTCTATTAGGTGTACAATTGAAAAGTTACAGTCCTTCATATTATCATCCCTATCATAATCAACTGTGTATTTTAAATGTTCCCTCAGATATATAGCCGTTCCGCCTCCTCTAGAATCTCTGCAATCGTGTATGGCGACGTATGATCTGATATTGTAGAAATCAACTTCACTTGGATATAACCAGGTCTCCGTCAAAACCAAGACATCAATGTTTCCCCCAAAATCAACCTCCAACAAATGTGTTAACTCCTCCATTTTATTCCTTAAACTCCTAATATTCAAATAAAGAACATTTATTCCCTCCATTGCCAAAAAAAAAACAAAAAAATAAAACGTATATTTCTCCACTAATACGTGGCAACATCAGCTTCGGTTACTCAATGCCATTAGATCATCCTCGTTTTTGATTCTTATAGGCGGTTCCGAATCATTTCTTCTCAGGTAGACCCTCCCGTTCGCACAAAAAGCTCCCTTACATTTGTTGGTCTCTCACTTTCTTGAAAAGTTGTTTGTTGAATATGGTAAGTTCATCATTGAAAAAGATATTGTTATTTGTACCTTCAAAACCACATTTTTCTATTGCATTGAACATTTGAAGTGAATATAGTTAAAGGGTGCACAGTCGATGTCTTCTTTTTGAATCCGAACTGACATGGTGGTATATATTTTCCTATCTCATTGCATATTCTCTCTGCCAATATTTATTCAAAATTTTTTCCCAATGTAGGTAGAAGTGTAATAGGCCTGTAGTTCTTTCTCTGTGTTAGAATTATCTGTATTTGTCTTGGGGATGGTAATCAAAATGCCTTTTTTCCATTCACTTGGAAAAAGGGAATGAGAGAGACAATAATTATAAATTTTGATTATAATATCGTGAACTAAAGGGTCTAGGTTCCTCAGTATTTTTCTTGGAATGTTGTCATAGCCAGGTGTTGTGTTCTTACCATGGTTGAGTGCCGTATAGTATTCTTCTTCTAGGATAGGTTCAAATGTTATCTCTGATGGAATCTGGGGTAGTTCATTTTTGTACCAATTCTCTATTTGCTTCCTATGCTCCTCATTGAATTCTTTGTTTGCGGATTTTTCAAACAGCTTTTCAAAATGTTTTGCGAAAGCATCAGCAATATCTTTATCGTTAATGAGAGATTCACCATTGACTTGTATTGGATTTGAAAGTTGATGGGTTGTGTACTTTGCAAGTTTTTTAATTGTTCTCCAGTATGTCCTGCCTTTTTGATCTTCGATTTCTTTGCAAGCCTCTAGATATTTATTGGATCTGTATTGCAAGATCATGTTATGAATATCCCTATTCAATTTGTTGAATTTTCGTTTTAAACTTGGATCTTGGTTAGTCTGGTATTCACGAAACAATTGTTTTTTTGTTCTTATCAACTTTATGATGTAGGGAGGGAGGGTTTGGCTGAAGTACCGTTTTTTGAGAGTCGGTGTTTCCTCTGTTATTATTCTTGATAGAGTGTTGTGGAAACAAGTTATGTACTCAGGGGTCATTTCAATTTGGGGTTCAATCACTTCAAGCGTTCTTTTATTCACTTCTTTGATGTTGCATTTTTCGTAAAGTAATTTGGTCTCTTGAGTGTATTCTTCAGGCTGTTTTTTTGTATCAATTGAGAATTCAATTCCAAGGTGATCGGATCCTAAGTCTGGGGTAAGAGTTATATTCTGAATATTATCTATTATATTTCTTATACACTTTAGCAAGTCTGGTGTGGAGTCTGGGTTGTTTTCCATTAGGAATGTTGGTGGTGTATCCAATTTGATGAAATCTGAGTTTCTGAGGAAGTTGTTAATTTGAGTTTTTTTTCGGTTGTTCACGTTGAAGTCTCCTAGAATAATGGAATATTTATATTGTGATGCTTTCACCAGTAAATTTTCCTCAACAAGTCGGCTGGAGTGGTGTATGTTGACCAGAAACATATGGATTTTTTCGTTATTGAAAGGAACAGTAAAATGCAGAACATCGTTCCATGGGTTATTGAAGTGGGGCGGATTGTTTCTACCAATTTTTACTCTGTTAGAAGCCTGCACTAGTGCACCTCCTCTGGTGTTTTGGTTCAATATACTTCCATGTTTGAACAATGTTCTCCAATCCCTGTATTGAATGTTGGTGGTTGTTTTAGTTTTAGTTTCCACAAACATTGTGCAGTCCACATTGTTATGCTCAAGATAATATCGGATCAACTCTTTTTTGTTGATATAGTTGTTAATGTTTGCATACAAAAATTTAAGCATGAATGTCCCCATATAGCTGCACCCCCTCCGCTGGCTCTGTATCCACTGTTTTGTTTTCATTCTCGAGGTCAATCATGAGTACATAAAGTCTGTTACCAACAAAAGTGGGTACCGTGCTAATATTGTAGCTGTCGATGAAGCGTCTCTGGAGTTTTTGAATCAGTTGTTGTCTTTCAATATTTTTGGGTTTGTTGATTTTGTGTATGTATGTTTCTATGATGTGATCATGTATTGTAATAGCTTTATGTATTCTGCTTTTTTCCACTTTTTTAATATCCATATCAGCTGATTTTTTGTTTATTGATCTTATTTTGATGTTTGGAATACCTTCTATCGGCTTAACTGGTCTTTTTGGGCATTTTATGGACCATGCTACATGCTCTGTGGATTGACACGCAGTACACCTTGGTGGTAAACTTGTTGTACATTCTGATTCCTTGTGTTGTTGTCCACATTTGCTGCAAATTATTGGTGAATTGCATTTGTCCATTGTGTGGGTAGATTGAGAACATCTTGCACAAAGGACTGGTATTGGATCAGGTGGGTAGCTTGGCTTGGCAATGTAGTGTCTGCATTTGAAGAAGATGCCTTCATTAATTAGTTTTCCATATGATTTTACTTCACTGGTTATTATGCGTATCAATAAGGATGGTTTGTTTGTCTTTTTTGAGATAATTCTCTTACAATATCGGTGTGTAATTTGATTTTTCTTAAGAAAATTACTAATCTCTTCTTCTTTTATTTCTATTTCCACCTGTGAGATTACGGCTGAATAAGATTCCAAGTGAGTTCTGGGCTTGTTGTGAACTGAGGTGTTGGTTGAAGTTTCACAAAAGGTGTTGATTAGTTTCATTTCCTTCATGTGTTTTAGCGCTTTTGTGAGATTATCCTTGGAATTATTTGATTTGACAATAAATCCCTGTGTGGTTTGGGTAATTATATCGCGTCCATCTGGGAACAATTTTATCCATTGATCGGCGACTTGAAGTCTTGTTGTGTTAGGAATAGGTGTTATGTGAAATAAATTCGCATATGTTTTGGAGGAATGTTTTGTTGTTGTTTTTGTTTGTGTTGTGGTAGGGTTATTGATTTCAGATGTCTCTGTTTCCATCAGGGTATTTGATGACTCATGTGTTATTTGCGAAATTGTTGGTAGCTGTGCTTCTTCAAATCTTATCTCTGGCGATTTCTTATCGTCGACTTTTTTTGCCGAATCATCTCGGTTTTTTGTTCGTTTCTTCCGCTTGTTTCGTGTCACGATGGTATAATTGGGATCCTCATTTCCTGGTTCTTCCAGACCAGTATCTGTTGAGGATTCACTTTGTTGAGATATTCTTGGGAGACAGAATGCCTCAAATTCATCTGCGTCGTAAGATCTTCCGGGTTCAATATTGACACTCGATTTACGCTCTTCTAATTACTACACGTGCGTTTCAATCAGATGTTGCACAGCAACATATTTAGGATTATTTAACATATTTAGGATTATTTAACATCTGCGTCGTAAGATCTTGCGGGTTCAATATTGACACTCGATTTACGCTCTTCTAATTACTACACGTGCGTTTCAATCAGATGTTGCACAGCAACATATTTAGGATTATTTAACTTTCTATTATAAAAATTTTTATTTCATCATGTACCGTTATTGAAGCATGAATCTGGCTTGTGTTTTTTTGAGAGATGTTCTTTTTCATTTGTTTTTTTATTAAGTGGCTTGACATTAGCGTTTGAAATACCTTCTATGTGTTTTTTTTTTTTTTTGATGTTTCGGACATTTAATTGACCATGCCATATGGTCTTCTGCGCCACAAGACAAGCACTTCGGAGCATTATTGGTTTTGTACTGAGACATATTATGTGATCCTTGTCATTTTGAAGTATTTTGGTGAATTTGTGCAAGAATTTTTTATGGTCGAATTGTGAACATTTGTTGGAAGGTATAGGAGTTGGATCTGGAGGATGGCTGGGATATACCAAATATTGTTGATTCATGAAAAATAATCCATTATTCAAAAGTGCTTCAAATTATTCAATTTCATAATTATTCTAATAAATCTTGTGGGTTTTGATTGGGCTCTTGAGATTATCCTTTTGCAGTATCTATGTTTTATGTTTTGTGATAAAAGATGCTGACTTATTTCTTCTTGTTTTATACACGTTTCCATATTTGAAACCACCTCAGAGTAAGTTTGTTGAGGCGCTCTTCTTGTATTTGTCGGTTTTTGCGATGTTGTTTTCTTGTAACTGACTATTTGTTCACAACTATTCACACTGTTGACAGGGTTTGTTCCAATTCCTTTTCATTAGTATTGGATTTGAGGATAAAGCCGAGAATGGTTTTGAGAATTATATCTCTGGACATAGGAGATATCGTATTCCAAATGGTCGACATTTGTATTTTATCTATTTCATTGTTTTCAGAATTAATATAAAATAAATTTGAATATTCCATCTTCTGGATTTCATTCATCTTGACCTAAAGGTTTCTGTTTATTATTTTGGTTTATTTGTTTTAGTTTTCGATGTCTCTTGTCGTTGATTATTTTTTGTTGACAGGGCAGATGTTGACTTCATTATTTTCATTATCAATTTCCTTTGGTGAAGGAATGTTTTGATTCATTCCTGGATCTTTTATTAATTGGGGTTTTTTGAATACGATATCAGGTGATTTATTATCGGTTTTTTTCTTTGTATCTATGGCGTTTTTGGTTGACTTTTTCTTTCGTTTTTTACGCTTTGAATCTTCCTGGTTTTTAGGTACTTCTCCTCCTGAAGAGGTATAAGTAGAAGTACCGCTGACCTGGGACATTTCTGATATGTAGAGAAGTTCGAAGACTGCGGCGCTAGCAGTAATCCGCTTAGAAATTTTATTTAATCGAATTTGTTTACTCATAATAATCACTTTCTTGAAGAAATTCTCAAGGGACGTTGAAATTATTCACATGTGCTCACCATGAAGGTTGAACACAAACTGTTTAATATTATTTTCTCTATTTCGCAATCATTCAAATACACTAGGATACACACATACAACATACTAATTTTCAAAATACATATATATATTTTGAAATTGTGTAGATTAGATCTTGAAGATTTTAATAGTTCCTATGAAATAAAGTCTAATCGATTATATTATTGATATTGAAATTTCTATTTCAAATTCTCTAACAAGGAAAATCTATGTAGTCAAGCAACAATACTTTTTACAAAGATGTCACACTTTGTGAAATATTCCATTGAAACATCATTTTGAAAATTCGATTTTTTAGAAGAACCCTTTTGAATGTAAATTTCCAGTGTTTATTGGAATTGTTTTATCTTCAAATCTCTTATAATTGAAAATGTTACAATTATTTTTTTTGGTTCTAGTTTTCAGTACACGATTGAGGATAAAAAGAATGAAATCATGGATATTGTTCAGCATTACACTGATGAGAATGGAATGAGATCGTCTCTTGAATATGAAAGAGGACAATTTACTTTCAACCTGAAAAGCAATGTCGGTGGGCATATAGATGCCGTCCATTTGAATAAAAGTGAGCATAAATTTCTCTTATGTGAGTTTGCAGCCGATCAGAAAAATAACCTCAAAATGCATATAGATTCTGTCCATTTGAACATAAAAAAATTTAAATGTCATTTATGTGAGTATGCTGCAAGCAAGAAACAAACCCTTCAAAGTCATATAGATTCTGTCCATTTGAATAAAAAAGAACATAAATGTCACTTATGTGAGTTTGCAGCCAATCTGATAAATGACCTCAAAATCCATATAGATTCTGTCCATTTGAACATAAAAAACTTTAAATGTCATGTATGTGAGTATGCTGCAAGCAAGAGACAAAACCTTCAAAGTCATATAGATTCTATCCATTTGAATAAAAAAGAACATAAATGTCACTTATGTGATTATGCAGCCAATCAGAAAAATAACCTCAAAATGCATATAGATTCTGTCCATTCGAATAAAAAAGAACATAAATGTCACTTATGTGATTATGCAGCCAATCAGAAAAATAACCTCAAAATGCATATGGATTCTGTCCATTTGAATAAGAATGAACATAAATGTCACTTATGTGAGTTTGCAGCCAATCAAAAACATGTCCTCAAAAGGCATATAGATTCTGTCCATTTGAATAAAAAAGAACATAAATGTCACTTATGTGAGTTTGCAGCCAATCAAAAACATGACCTCAAAAAGCATATAGATTCTGTCCATTTGAATAAAAAAGAACATAAATGTCACCTTTGTGAGTTTGCAGCCTATCAGAAACATGACCTCAAAAAGCATATAGATTCTGTCCATTTGAATGAAAAAAAACATAAATGTCACTTATGTGATTATGCAGCCAATCAGAAAAATAACCTCAAAATGCATATAGATTCTGTCCATTTGAATAAAAAAGAACTTAAATGTCACTTATGTGATTATGCAGCCAATCAGAAATATGTCCTCAAAAGGCATATAGATTCTGTCCATTTGAATAAAAAAGAACATAAATGTCACTTATGTGAGTTCGCAGCCAATCAAAAACGTGCCCTCAAAAAGCATATAGATTCTGTCCATTTGAATAAAAAAGAACATGAATGTCACTTATGTGAGTTTGCAGCCAATCAGAAATATGTCCTCAAAAGGCATATAGATTCTGTCCATTTGAATAAAAAAGAACTTAAATGTCACTTATGTGATTATGCAGCCAATCAGAAATATGTCCTCAGAAGGCATATAGATTCTGTCCATTTGAATAAAAAAGAACATAAATGTCACTTATGTGAGTTTGCAGCCAATCAGAAACATGACCTCAAAATTCATATGGATTCTGTCCATTTGAATAAAAAAGAACATGAATGTCACTTATGTGATTATGCAGCCAATCAGAAACATGTCCTCAAAAGGCATATAGATTCTGTCCATTTGAATTAAAAAGAACATAAATGTCACCTATGTGATTATGCAGCCAATCAGAAATATGTCCTCAAAAGGCATATAGATTCTGTCCATTTGAATAAAAAAGAACATAAATGTCACTTATGTGAGTTCGCAGCCAATCAAAAACGTGCCCTCAAAAAGCATATAGATTCTGTCCATTTGAATAAAAAAGAACATGAATGTCACTTATGTGAGTTTGCAGCCAATCGGAAACATGTCCTCAAAAGGCATATAGATTCTGTCCATTTGAATAAAAAAGAACATAAATGTCACTTATGTGAGTTTGCAGCCAATCAAAAGAATAACCTCAAAATGCATATAGATTCTGCCCATTTGAACATAAAAGAATTCAAATGTCACTTATGTGAGTATGCAGCCAATCGGAAAGATGACCTCAAAAAGCATATAGATTCTGTCCAATTGAATGAAAAAGACCATAAATGTCACTTATGTGAGTTTGCAGCCAATCAGAAAAATGACCTCAAAATCCATATAGATTCTGTCCATTTGAATAAAAAAGAACATAAATGTCACTTATGTGAATTTGCAGCTAATCAGTAACCTGACCTCAAAAAGCATATAGATTCTGTCCATTTGAATAAAAAAGAACATAAATGTCACTTATGTGCCTAGAATTCACTATTGCGTGAATGTGTTTATTTGTATTTTCAAATAAAGATGGTTTCAATTCACAAGGATTTATTTGTAGCAAAATCTTACATCGGTACATCAACTTCTTCAACAGTATCAATTGGTTATCTAGACATAGAACATATATCTCTTTGACATTTATAATGTCATTCAATGACAGTGTTACCAACTGTTACATAGAATTGCATATAACAACACTTTCCCTCAATTCTACAATCTAACCATGAACTTAAAAAATTAACTTCTAATTCATAAACATATTACATTCAATTAGTTCACATTGAGTGCATCCCGAAATGAAATAAATTTATTTACACACAATGCCTTTGTTAAAATATCGGCAACTTGATTTTCAGTAGAAATATACTCAACTTCAATTTTCTTACTACTAACCAAATCTTTTATAAAATGATATTTCACATCAATATGTTTTGATCTTTTCGTTTCATAAGTATGAGCCATTTTGATTGTTGACTGATTATCCTCATAAATTCTTATAGGATATACATCATTTAGAATTAAATCAGACAATAAATGTCCCAAAAATAAACATTCTGTTGCACATGATGTCAATGCCACATATTCAGCTTCAGTACTTGACAAAGCAACAACTGACTGCTTTTTAGAATTCCAGAATACAGTATTGGTATTTATCTTTAAAAAGAAACCCGTTGTACTCTTCCTGTCATTAGCATCACCAGCATAATCAGAATCTACAAAAGCAAATATTCTCACATTAGTTGAACTTCTATAATAGGTTAAGCCTAACTTTTCAGTACCCTTTAAATATTTAAGTACATTTTTCAAATATTGCCAATGTTCTTCATCATAACTATTTTGATATCTACTAAAATAGCATACAGCATAACATAAGTCTGGTCGAGTTCCTAACATAACATACATAAGACTTCCAATGAGTTCTTTATAGGGTGCTTTGAAATTTTTAGTTTCGTCTGCTTTAGTTAAATTTAATTTTGGTTGTACAGGAATTTTAGAAATCTTACAATCCATCATATTGAAATATTTCAAAACTTTAGCTATAAGAATTCTCTGACTAATAAAAATACAATTATTTTGCCTTTCTATTTCAATACCCAAAAATCTCAATTTTCCATTTTTTTTCGTTAAATCTTTCATATCAAATTTTGCTGATAATTTACTTATAACTATATTTACTTCTTCATAAGAACTTGAAAAAATAAGAATATCATCTACCCATATAAGCAGAAACAGAAATTCTGTATAATAAAGACATGGATCTGATTTTGATCTAACAAAATTCAAACTCAATATATAATCATTGATACAATCATTCCAGCATTTTGGGCTTTGTCTCAAACCATAAAGTGCCTTTTTCAATTCACATACCTGTCCTTGTTTATAATTGACTAGACCTTCAGGTGGTTTCATATAAACTTTTTCATTTAGATTACTTTTTAAAAAAGCTGACCTAACATCCAATTGGTGAATTGTCAAATCCTTTTCTATCGATAAAGAAAGTAGTACTCTCAGTGTTACCATTCTTGCTACAGGGGCATATACTTCATCTTCTATTGATGGTTGTTGGTATCCCCTAGCTACTAATCTGGCCTTTTTCTTCAGTTTTCCATCCACCAGTTTTTCACTGAATATCCATTTCGAGTCAATAATATTTGCATCTGGAGTTGGAATAACCAATTTCCAAGTATCATGTTTTTCCAAAGATTCCAACTCTTCATTGATAGCTTGCTCTCATCCATTTTCCATATTTAATGCTTCATTATAATTTCTTGGTAACTCGTGAGGTAGACTACCAGCTGATAAGGCTGCCATTAGTTCTGTATCACTGTTTAAGTCATAATCTTGTAAATGTGTTGGCAATTTTCTATTTCTCTTACTTTTCCTAACATTTTGTTCCATTATTCCAACCTCCGAACCTGAAACACCCAAGTCATCCTCATCTCCCTCATTCTCATCCTCTACAATTCTTATCACATCCATTCCCCGACTTGTGTCTGCTACCGTCTTGCCCTCATCAAACATTACAGATCTGGCTACAACCACTGATTTTTCTTCCATGTCATATAATCTGTACCCGTTATTACAATATCCGATGAAAATTGTTTTCCTAGAATGTGAATCCAGTTTTCCTATTCGATTTTCTTTTGGTATGTGGGCATACGACACACATCCAAAAACCTTGATTTTATCCAAATCGGGATCATATCCATACCACATCTCTGCTGGTGTTGAATTTTTAGGGACCACTATCGATTCTAATCTATTATATACATATACCGCTGCCAGTAAGGCATCTCCCCAGAATATTTTTTCCAGATTTGAGTCAAAAATTAAGCAACGAGACTTGTCTAACAAAGTTCTGTTAAATCTCTCTGCTATTCCATTCTGTTCCGGATTTCTAGGTATTGTATACTCGATCTGAATACCTTTTTCCTTACAAAGAATCCTAAATTCTTTAGAACTATACTCGCCCCCATTATCACAACGTAATCTTGATATTTTTGAATTGAACCTTGCAGATACCAGAGCTTCATACTCCTTGAATTTTTCAATGACTTCAAATTTGTTTTTCATAAGATAAACATGTGCAAAATGAGTATAATGATCTATAAAACTCACATAGTATCTCATATTGTCTCGTGTTGAGGGTGTAATTGGCCCACAAACATCAGTCGAAATGACTTCCAACACTCGTCTCGCCTTCCTTTCCTCAGTCAGTGATTTAAATTTGACACAAGTCTGTTTCGCTTTAAGACATATCTCACATAAAGCTCTTGGCGGATATTTCGCTGAGTGACCCATTCTTCTATGCATTAAATCCTGATCGACAACTACATTTGCAGAATAAACTTTTGGTCTGAAACAGATTACATATAAATTTCCTCTCAAATTACCTTCCAACAGTGTTTGATTACTGTCTTTCCTACATATTTTGACCTTTCCATCTTCAAAGATTACCTTAAATCCCTCTTTTTCAATTTTTTTGACTGACAATAAATGATGATAAAATGAGGTAGGAAAACAACAAACCCGCAAAATTGACAAATAGAGGTGCAGTAAACATTCCAGTGGCGTGGTTAATGGTTAATTGTTTCTTAGTGAGGATTAATTTTACAAAATCGATATTTAACTTGAATATAGAATATAAAAGAATTATTATATTTTAAAATGAAAACTATCAATGGAGCTGAGACCATAGCCGAAATGTCTACAACAAAGAGGGTATTGCGAACAACTGAAATGAAGATCCTATGAACAATAACGGGATACAAACTGGCGGACAGACAGAAAAATTCTATTATAAGAGAGAAGTGCCAAGTGGACGATGTGGTCAGATGGAACCAGCATGTGGACAGAATGAGCCTAGACAGAATGGCAAAGATAACCAGGGACAACAAACCCCTCGGAAGAAGACCAAGATTACACAAAAATCCAGAGAAACGAAAAGTCAATGTTTGTTTTCCCAGTCACATCTGAAGAAATAATAAAAACAGTGATGTCAATGAAAAACAATTCTTTAAGAGGATATGATGAAATTCCCATGGGCATAATAAAAAAATCCATCAAACCGATCGCAGATACACTTGCTCACATGATTTACAGATCACTCACAGAAGGAATATTTCCAGAACTCTTGAAGATGGCATTGGTGAAACCAATTTACAAAAATGGCAGCATCGAACAATTTGAAAAAATATTTGAGAAAATACTGGCAAATCGCAATATCCTTCTTCAAGAAAACTAAAGTACTATCCGCTCATCAACATGGATTTATAAATGGGAAAAGTACAGAAACTGCAATATACGAACTACTGCAACAAATCATAGAGGCAATTGATGATGGACAAATTCCTCTGGCATTGTTCCTGGACTTAACAAAGGCGTTTGACTGTGTTGACCACACAACACTACTAGGGAAATTAGAACTATATGGCTTCAGAGACAACCAACTGAAATTATTAAGAAGTTACCTAGAGAATAGAACACAAAAAGTCACAATAACGATCAATGATTTAACATATATGTCCTCAGAAGAAGAAGTCACGATGGGAGTCATACAAGGAAGTATCCTAGGACCTTTTCTCTTCATAGCCTATATCAATGACCTTCCAGCTGTACTGGTAACTATCCAAGAGATAATAAAAGATATCGTAAAGCAATGCAAAACCAACATAACAATTTATGCAGACGATACTAACATCCAAGCATCTGCAGAAAAGGTACATACAGTGACACAAAATGCTGATATCATCTTTGGCCAAATCGAAAACTGGTGTACAAGAAATGGACTTATTTTGAACACAAAGAAAACAGAATGCACATTTTTCCACACAGAGAAAACCAAAAATACACCATTCCTGACAGCGTAACATTGAGTAACATAAAGACATTACCAGCTGAAAAAGTCAAAATTCTAGGAATCTGGCTGGATAATAACATGAAATGGAAAGTACATATCGAAAATTTGAATAAAAAATTGAATATACACTCAATGTTATGAAACATCATGTTCGAGAAAAGGAGTTGAAAATATACTGTACTTTGCCAATTTTCAATCGCTTATATCTTATGGAATCATATTCTGGGGAAATAGCACACTACATAATAGAACATTCTTGTGCATGAAGATCTTCAACAACCTACCCAAGAACTTCCATGTTATAAGCAACATTGAAATATTCAAAAAAGAAATAATCAATTTCCGTCTTAAAAGTGAACCATATAGCCTAGATGAACATTTCCAAAATTGCAGAGACATCTTATCAAGTTGAAATATCTTTCTTTTTTTTTGTGTTAAATTGCATTTGACCTGTCGTCTCTTCTTTGTATATTACAATGACTGTAGAGGAATCAATATGTCATTATTGTTATTATTATTAGATGACCACCAAAGCAATGGTGAGATAGCTGGCAATCTACGTCACAGGAAACATAGACCAGAGAAAGCAGGCCAACCAAAGTTTTGAAGAAAGGAGCCATACAATTATGGTATTGGGAAATGTGTTACTAAAATAATAATAATAATGAATACTATACAGCAAATTCCTACCCTTTATAGATCCGGAGTTACGAATTTTTGACTATGTTATTCAAGTTTTGAAGCCCTGATTCAATTCTCTCTGTCAGATATTAATCATAATTTTTTTATGTTCATATTTATTATATGTTTTTTTTTTCCATATGTACTTACATATTTGATGATTGAAGATAATATAATTGTTATATATTTATATTTATGTACAGTTGACAACTCTACAACGAGTATGCCATCTGTGATAAAAGACATAGAATCAGTATTAATAATCTAGAAGGTCTATGTGTAAGTACTCGTTGTCAAGACTACTAAAATAGATGTTTTTTAGAAGTCAATAGTTTGTACATATTTCAATATATAACATAAAAAGTTACAGTGTTTATTTCTATTAATATTCATTGAAACACATAACAATAATAAACTCTTGTATAAAATTTGCAGTACTTTTTTAAAACCGTCAGAGTAAAGGAAGATGTATACTTTTGGAACGTAAGGCTGAATTGTCCTTTGATAGGAAAAATTTAGCACTTTCATCCCCAATAACACTCACTATATCCTCAGTCTATTTCCCAAAAATATTTAGGCTATTTTTTCTGAAGACAACAGATATAAAATTTTAAAAATTTCATAAATTTTCTTTTGTGTTTTTATTTATCACAAATTTTGAATTCGCTGAAGTTCAGTTACACTTGTAGCTACATTATATCGAATATAAATTTAATTATCTATAATATTATTCCTATACTGGACTATCTAAAAACTCTGGAATAGAAATTAAAAAATATTTTCTTTCAGAAAGCACATGTTTATTAGTTGAACTTCAATCGAACTTACTGGCATCAATCTCATGCCTTCTGTCTATCAATTAATAATAAAATCGTTCCTTAAATAATCTCATTTATCAAAATAAGTCAATTTGTTCAACGATAACGTACTAATTTGAATGACAATTTGTTTATTTGTTTGGATTCCGAACACTGACAGGAGAACTGAAATGGCGGTGTGTGACGTCATCACTAATAGAGCGTATTGAGACCATTCAGAAGGAAACTGAGTGAAGATTTGTATGCGGTTCAGTAAAATGCTCTTTCTTTCAGTCTAATTTTTTTTCTCGAATTTTATCTTGGCTTTTTATGAGTTGCTTGAAAATAAATACTATTCTCATATTTGGTTCAAATTTCTAGGAACGAATCAAATATGTATTGAATAACAAAAATGAACTAGAAAGAATTTAGGTCATTATGAGATGAAAGATTTTTTAAAATAGGAGTTTAATATTTTATTACTTAAATTTAAATTACATGGCCACAAAACATAAATGCTACGACTATATTCTAATAAGAATCAACATCTTCTGTATAATATACTAGAAAATTCACAAAAAGTAATTCTAGTATCTAGACCCACTCAATGATTATTGTTTTTAGATTCGCAAAAATCATTCAATAGATAGATCGCTTGAAATTTACAAAGCAGTTCCAGATACATGAAAAATAAGACAATGATAGAAAATCGAAAATGAAGGAATGGAGAAGTAATGAGAAAATAAATTATCAAAATATACAGTAGAATGATTGGGATCTCACAAATATATCACATCAATTAAATTTGAGCATACCTAAAATTATTAAATGGTCAGTTTATTCATTTTGCTGTGATAAACTTCCACATTTCTGAGTTCTTCCGAATTGTATTGAAAGTTCAAATTTGATTGATGCAATGAAATCATTAAAACGACCAGAGATCGAAAATGTAGGTGAGAATGTTGAAATTCTACTAGGCAATCGAACCTTAGTTTGATATTTAGATCCCTGATGATTCTTGTCGATCTAAAGCAGTAGTTAAATAGGTTCCAACTATATTCATTACTTTATTATCACTGTCATCTTGCACTTCAAAGCAAATAATTTCTTATTCAGAACTCAATAGCAAAATGCTCCTCTTTAGAGTAAAATGTATCTTTCACAAAATACAAGCCTACTTTTTTCTATTTAGTGAAAATACTGGCTATATCATATGTCGCTTTCACATTTCTTGACGATGGTTTTCAAATAAATGTTAACAGAGGCTAATGACCATAGCAGTCGATGCCTTAATTCAAAGTAAAAAAAAAAAACAAAGGAACTGCCTTATACGATATCTACTTATAAACAGGTATGTAGTCATGAGGATTTTGAAATATGCCTTTTGTTTACCCTTCTATTTTACGATTTTATAATGTGAGAAAAATAGGTTTGAACCAATTTACTCGAAATAATTTTTTTTTTATTACCAATTCGATTGTTCTTATCTTATACTGGGTGTTCCTGAATTGCAGTTACGAAGGAAAATGGGAGCTCCCATGGATATTTTTAAAAATAAAATGGCCCATAAACATGAGCCCGCAAACGCTTTGTTTTCGAGATACAGGTTGTTTCTTGTAGTCCTACTTTTTTTGTGGTGCTTAACCAGTTTATCGAATCTTTATTAATCTTCACTACAGAGTTGGCAAATCAGTATCAATTATAGTATAATTTATTTATCACAGCTATCTAACTGGATCTTTATAATAATTTGGATTTTCCTGAGAATTACTATAGAGAGCTGTTTCATTTTTTTCTCTGAATCGATTGCAGATACGACAAAACTACAACAAACCAAAAAGTGTTCCTAGTACTGAACCAGAGTTTCTATTTAAATTTTTCTAAACTACCAGTGGCTCACAAAAAAAATAATACTGTAGTAAAGAAGCGGGCACCCTTCCAGGAATTATTCACACTGTAGATTTGCATTCAAAATTGGGATATCACATGATGAAAACTTCAAATTGGAATATCTATGCCAATTCAAGTTGAATATCTTGTGAAGGGAAGGTGCTTTGAGAGGAAAACTTGAACTTTGACACCTCTGTATCTCAAAAACGAAGCGTTTGCGGACTCATGTTATAGAATTACCCCTAGTGCCCCCCCCCCCTTTTCTACCCCCTTGTTTCCAAGTATTATTTCAATGGGATATTTGATCCATTATGTGGTTTTAAAAATGCTTACCATCGATCTAAAAGTTATGGTAACCCAGAAGTAATTAGACGAGACATATTGAAAAATTCAAATTCTAGTTGCATCTTTAAATTGTGAAAGTAAGAAACATCTCAAAACAGTCAATCTATACATAATGATTTGAAGGTTCCTAGCTAATAGTATCAATTGTCATTATAACAAAAAAAAAAAGGGAATTCCTTTCTGGGCGGTTTTCATTATACTGAATGGAACTAGCAGACCGATTCAGTCAATCAATCTAGTAGTATTTAGTATTTATCTACATTTTTTGCGCTAGATATTTCGGGTACTTGATATTGTACAGGGTGGGCAAATTTCGATGTTTTAGCACTACAACTTTTAAACAAGAGGAGATAGACGAAATCTGATACCCCTTTTCTAGTTCTCTTTTTCTAAGAAACGAACAAGGGTAGTATTCATTTTTGGCCACCTTCTTTTGTTTTCGAGTTTTCAGCGAAAATTGGAAAAATGGCGATATCGAAAAAAATCTTCTTTAATACTGATAATAGAGCTCTGAAATTAAAACATTATACAGGCACTTTTTTACGTAGAATCCAGTGGCGTGCTCGTCTTTCCAGTAGGATTTTTAATTACGAAGCTGTGAACCAAAGATATGTTTTTTCAAATGTGAACACTAGATTTCTGTGCCAATTTTTGAAAGCTCAATTTTTCCCAATTCCAAAAATATACCACAACGTATGATTTGTATCAATATAAATAATAGAAAATAGTCAAAACCCCTTTTTTCATCTAAGAATCTCAAAATTTCTATGGTTTCAACTGTTGATGAGCACAGAAAAATTGCGTTTCCTATAATAGCTGTGTCTTTCCGCCAATCTGATTATTTCTATGCTTTTTAATGATTTCTACAAAATTTGAATGTAGATATATTTTATGAATTGTTATTTCAAAATGGATTCGGCTATAACGAAAAGTACCACATGATAGACTGTTTCAATCGAAAGAGATCGAGATGGATGCATTAGACTATTATTCTCACAGATATCGAGAATTTTTCTATGCTCATCAACAATTGAAACCATTGAAATAATGAGATTTTTAGATGAAATAAGGGTTTTTGACTATTTTCTATTATTTATATTGATACAAATCATACGTTGTGGTATATTTTTGGAATCAGGAAAAATTGGCACAGAAATTTAGTGTTCCCATTTGAAAAAACATAACTTTGGTTCATAGCTTCGTAATTAAAAACCTGTAAAAAAGACGAGCACGCCACTGGATTCTTGCCTATATGATGTTTTAATTTCAGAGCTCTATCATCAGTATTAGCGGAGATATTAATGTTTTTCGATATCGACATTTTTCCTATTTTCGCTGATAACTCGAAAACAAAAGAAGGTGGCCAAAATGAATTCTACCCTCGTTAGTTTCACAGAAAAAGAGAACGAGAACGGGGTATCATATTTTGTCTATCTCCTCTGGTTCAAAAATTGTAGTGCTAAAACATCGAAATTTGCCCACCCTGTATACCTGACGAACTTAGCCAACCATCCCCTAGATTATTCAAAATCATTTTAATTGAACTGAATGCTAAATCTGGTTCCATCCAATTATTGTAAAAAATGTGAGTCACACTCGAAAAATCTGTGAAAGGGACATAATGTCAATTCTAATAAGCCTTACAAATAGATAACAAAAGTAAAAAGTCTTTGTACAAAAAGCAGGTGGTTTTGAACATGCATTTTTTTGTTTTTATCTAAGTCTGAAAGAATATTGGAGGGTATCATACATCTACCTATGAATATGTTTTTGATAGCTGTATTCTATTCACACAGAACACGCTATTTCTAAACCACAAATGGCACCTGGCTTCAAACGTTCTAGATATTTTGTAGATAAATGGCGTCAAGCTAATCTTCCATATGACCGAAAAATTAAGTACAGTGTGAATCCTTGGAGTATCCGATATCACTTAAGTAAATTGATACAAAATACTAACACTGCTCCCTAACAGTTATCACACTTATTATCGAAATTAATATCAAGATAGGATATCGCGAATACCCCAGTTAACATTGAATCATATCAACATAAATAAGAGAACTTTACATTTCAAAATATTGCTCGAAATAAAACGAAGGCTCATGCCGCTAAGTCGAAATTAAGGAATGGTTTTCTGTATCTTTATTACTCTTTTACTTCGAAGTATTTATAGGTAGGGTTCTCATAACCGTTGACTTGCATGTTTGCCACGTGTCTTTCTTCCGGTGTGGCAGCTTGATCTACCTCGATAAAACCCTGGCTTTTCGGTGAACTGTTAGAGCGTCTTTTCACAATCAGGAAACCAACAGCGAACAGAGCTGTTCCAGCAAATACCAGAGTGAAAGCTATACTTTTGGCATGTTGTACACTTCTCTACGAACGGAGAATGTCTGGAAATGGACAAAAAACAGAGTTTTCATCTGAAGGAAATTCTAAAGGCCAGTTGCATCATTTGCCTAAACATTGATTGAAAATTTAAACATTGATTACTCTCTGATTTCTTAAGAAAAATCAGGAAGTAATCAATGTTTAAATTTTTAATCATTAATAACATTGATTATTAATTAATGTTAAATTTTTAATCATTAATAACATTGATTAAAAATTTAAACATTGATTACTCCTAATTTCTTAAGAAAAATCAGGAAGTAATCAATGTTTAAATTTTTAATCAATGTTTAGGAAAATGGTGCAACTGGTCATAAGCCTAAGTTAATATTTGAGCTAAGATTTCTGAGGCACAAATCTAAGTCATGGATGAGGAACTTAGAATGAAGAAACAATTCTTCATCAATAATTGACGAATAGTTATTTCTCTAAGTTGCACCATTTGCCTACATATTGATTAAAAATTTAAACATTGAGTACTCTCTGATTTCTTGAGAAAAATCAGGAAGTAATCAATGTTTAAATTTTTAATCAATGTTAAGGCAAATGGTGCAACTGGTCATAAGCCCAAGTTAATATTTGAGCTAAGATTTCTGAGGCACAAATCTAAGACATGGATGAGGAAGTAATAATGAAAAAACAATTCTTTATCAATAATTGACGAATAATAGTTATTTCTCCGAGTTGCACCATTTGCAAAAATTGATTAAAAATTTAAACATTGATTACTCTCTGATTTCTCAAAAAAAATCAGGAAGTAATTAATGTTTAAATTTTTAATCAATGTTTAGGCAAATGGTGCAACTGGCCATAAGCCTAAGTTAATATTTGAGCTAAGATTTCTGAGGCACAAATCGAAGACATGGATGAGGAAGTAATAATGAAGAAACAATTCTTCATCAATAACTGAAGAATAATAGTTATTTCTCTAATTCACTGAATTTTTATTGGAATATTCCCTTAAATATCGTTTAGTGATTTTTGCATTGAAGAATATTGGTTGGCAGAAATGTTTTCTGTATCACAAATTTGACAGATGATAGATAAATCAATAATGGGAATGTTTCGAGTACCAACATATAGGGTGATTCAGCGGGATGGCCTTTTAGACGTTTATGGAAAACTAATCATAATTTTGAGCTGAAAATTTGCATATTGAGGTTAAAGACAATGATCTTTCTCCCTTAAATATTTTCAGATCTCTATATCTTCCGGTTATACCGGAAACAGACTACTACTTCCTCATTTCGAATGGCACACCCAGTATATTATTGCATCATTAGAAATCTTTTTTGATGACAATTTCGGAAATATGGCATATCTTGACTAAAAAATCAACGGTTCATAAGTAATGGGATTCTTATGAAAAAATGGTAGCGATGAGGACTCGCATTTTCTTTTAATTTTTCGGCAGAAAAAGCTTTTTTCGAAAAATTTTTTTTCTTTTTCAATCTGCAAATACGTATATTATAAGACTGTTGCTGTTTGGACCAAAAATGTACAGGTGTTCATAAGAAGAACATTAACTTGGAAAAAACAAATTCATCAAAACTCAAGATTTTCAAATTAGAACCTATATTTTTTATTATTTTAGTCGATTCTACGTACAAAAATAGTGCAGGTTACTTAAGCAAACCCTATACCTAAAATGAATACTTTAAGTGTTATCGAGGAAGAACCTTAAATGAGGAAAAACAGCAATTCCTCACTGTGTGGAGTTGTCTGTGACTTTCGGAAAACACAGAAGAATTAAAATTCAATATTTTGATAACTATGTTTTACATTTCAGTAAAACTCACTATTTTTGTTCGTAGAATCGACTGAAATAATAAAAAATATAGGTTCTAGTTTGAAAATTTAGAGTTTTGATCAATTTAACTTGTCCAAGTTCATGATCTTCTTATAAACATATAATTGTATATTTTGGGTCCAAACTGCAAACAGTTTTATAATACTACTTATTTGCAGAATCGAAAGAGAATTTTTTTTTCGAAAGCAGCTTTTTCTGTTGAAATATTCAAAAAAGTGTGGGTCCTCATCGCCACCATTTTTTTATAAGAATCCCATTAACTCATAAACCGTTGAGTTTTTACCGAAGGTATGGCATATTGTCGAAATTGTCGTCAAAAAAGCTATCTAATAATGCAATAATATACTGGGTGTGTCACTTGAAATGAGGAAGTAATAGTCTGTTTCCGGTATAACCGGAAGTTGCAGAGATCTGAAAATATTTTAGGGAAAAAGACCATTGTCTCAAACCCCAATTATGATCAATTTTCCATAAACGTTTAATAGGCCATCCCGGTGAATCACCCCACCCTGTATAATAATGAAATATAACCAAAATATCTTTGTAAAACTGAGATATGAACGTATTCGCCACAGAATTAGGGATATTATGTTTTATCAATACTTACAGGCTCATCATGACTCATTTGGTGAGTCATGGAATGAGAAATTCTTATTGTCTCCTGCCTGTGAGCTACAGCAGCGACATCTTCAACAGCTTGTTGGACAGCAGAATCATCAACTTGTCTATGTTTGGTACTGACATCATTGCTTATTAAATCCACGGTACTATTGAGAACATTCTGGGTTGATGTAGAATACTGAAATAATGTTGTTATGCATATTGTATCTTTATTCAATTTTATATAATTAAATATCATAACCTATTGAACATAAATGACATAAGAAACATCAAAAATAATACACAGAGTTGCGATTATAACAGTTTTAAATCGCATCATTCCTATAAGAAAACCCGTTTCAAGCCTTACCTTGTTCTCTTCTGGCAAGGATTCATCCTCCATATCCTCATCATCGAAGTTGCTTATCTTCTTACCCAAAACTCTCTCCACACGTTTCTTCTCTTCCTTGAGATCCATTCGTTCCTTTTTCCTCTGTTCTTTCCTCTCCTTTTCTTGTATTTTTTGCCTTTCCTTTTCGGCTTGTTTGGTGGCCACATCATATTTGTATTTGTTCAAGATGGCTTGTTCAGCTTCAGTGGTCATAGCTAGAAAAGAACCTGGAGTTTCATCTTTGGATCGTAGAGCTTGGATGTAGGCGTCCATCAGTTGCTCTCTTTTGGCTGCCAAAGCAGGGTAGCGTCTGAGCATCTGCATGCTTTGGTTGACTGTTCTATCGATGTCCAAAAGACGCTCTAACGTTCTTGGTTGTTCTCTAGTGGCAGCTTCGATACTGCTGGAGAGCAGATGACGGTAATGTGTTATAGCATGAGCCCTGTCTTTATGCAGTGCACGTAGGACTTTCTGTAGACATTTTTGTACTCGATGGGTCTGAAAAGTTAGAATGAAAATATAAGAAGTAACTTATTTACACACTTACGTTTGGAGGAACTTCATTGAGAGCTTGGGTATAGCATGTCATGGCTTCTTTTTTCCTCTGGTTGATGTGAGCTACCACCCTCTGTTGGTGCATGGCAGCAAGTTGATGTTTTTCAGCGTCCCCTTCTTCCTCCAGCGCTTGAACAGTTTGCTGGAACCTCCTTGTCATTCGCTGCTGGAAGTCTTCGGCTCCTCGAGGATCACCTTGGCGCATCTCTTGGTAGCGTTCCTCCAAGTCTGACCAGTCCTTCATCACCTTGGTGACCTTTTCACGATGGGTTTCTTCAAGTCGCTTCTGTAAAATATTACCATCTACATATTCCATTCAAACATTAGATGCTTCTAAAATATGAAAAGCAGAAAACAAGAATTCAACGGATCAAGCTTCAAAAATACATACCTCGGCTTCCTTGTAGCTTTGGTGTTCATTTCTAGGATCGAAGTGTGTGAAGTACGGGCCAGGCGCAGACACAGGAGTGGTAGTGGTCGTGGTGGAAGTGCTGGTAGATGTTGTAGATTTCGATTTGGCCGTTGTGCTTGACAGTCACTGTCATCGTACTCGTCGAATTCATCGTCTTCCTCATCATCTTGCAAGTTCGTGGCTTCTGATAAGTCTGTATCATCCGCCAAGTCATTTATATCATCTTTATCTTCTTCATCAATCTCGTCATCTTCATCATTGTTGATGTCTAGGATATCTGATTCCTTTTTGAGGATCGAGAGGTTTACTGTGTCTTTACTCTTCGTGTTATCTAGGGGGAATAACATATAGGTTAATATGGGGGACATACTTAGTAATACTTCGATGTTCACAGTGGCGAGTCAATAACTTTAGAAGAAGGGGAGTTGCTTTACGTATTCCTCGATTTTTCGAATTTTATGTGAAATTCATCTAGGCTCATTTCGCTATTAGAATGTTAACAGGTCAAAGCGAGAAATAAGATTCTTGTTTAACAATAAGAAAGAGTTTTGAGGGGAAGAGTGAACCAAATATTCAGGCTGAAGCTGCCAAGGATGGATCACCTGAGAGGATTTCTTCGAAACTTTAATATCTGCTCAATTGAACAGTGGCGTATGAATGATTCAGGGTCAAATTCGGCTGTTCTCACACTGGTGTTATCTCGAAGTAAAAACAAAATTACTCACCAACAAAGTGTTTCGGACAACAGACAAATTCAGCACCGCTGAATAGCGAAATGCCACAAGGAAGTAACATGGCGAAGGATCTCAACTGAAGACCCCTTTCTTGACAAGCACTTCCAGCAGTGGCGTTCCACCTGCCAAATGTCCAGCAGTTGCTCTGGTTGTGGATGTGATCGAAAAGACAGTTTTCTGGTACGAGAAGAGCGTCTGATTGAAATGGTCCCTCTACAAAAAAAAAAAAAACACTGTTAAGAGAAATATTTACCATTTTTGCTAGTAAATTCAGTTCAATTTTCAGTTTGATTACCTTTGAACTGTCCACAATTTGAATCAATATTTCTAGTTTCAATGATATCAATCTTAAGTTGATATGAGGCGGATTCTTGACCTTGGTCAACTGATACTTTTTATGATAACTTTGGATAAGTCCTGAGGAAATTCCTCAAATATTTTATTCACTGGTATCCCCTTAGTGTAACATACTAAGAAACAGAACTTGGACATTTGGGGTTTCGCCTCACGCTGTTATGTTTCCTATGCCCAAAGATAATTCAATAAACTCAAAACCTATTCTTAGAGAGAAAAAGGTGTAATAATTTCTTTCAAGTTTGCTGGCAACTTCGTATCCCATTACTTTTTTTGCCAAGCTAATTCAATTAACGCTGTAGCAGAGAATACCAAATTGGAGCAGAAATTAAAATTAGGATTTCACTTTGATATTTTTTCGTCGGGTGTAGAGACTTGAGGAATAATTAACCTAGTTTTGCAGGGGCAATTTTGTATCTGGAAAAATGATGTAATCAATTTATCTTCCATTTTAACGAGAGTGCTGTTCCGGATTCTAACGCAATTATCTTCTTGACATGCTGATCGGAAGAGAAGCATTTCATAATAGAAAGGACGTAAAGACGGTTCACATTTGCTCAGAATTTTACTGCGTTTCGGTCCAATCAAATTTTGAAATTAGCTGAAGTCATATTTCAGAATTGCACTGGTCCAGTTGATGGTTTGATTATTGGCCTCTCAGAATTTTACATTATTTGTCAATTGACAATTCTTCTAGTTTGACGAACGTTTCTTTACAATGAATATAAATTACCAAACTTTGATGCAATTAAGTTATTTGCATTATTCCTCAAAATTATTACTAGCAAAAAATGACATTTTAATACAGCACATGATACAATGTCTAATGTTGCTTTATAATAGAGGAAAGAAAAAAGAAAGAGGGCAAAACATTCAAATTTTTTTGGTTGGAATCTGGAATTGATGAAACAAATCTAGAATTATAATGCCTGAATACATTTCATCTCAACATGATTGATTCATTAAACAAAGATTCCAAAAGTTTATTTTTAGAATTAATGAACCTGTCATCAGCCTGAATTAAAAATATTATACGTATCAGGAATCTTCAAAAAAAACTACAGTACTTAAAACATATATATAGGCATATATACAATTTATTTTTGTTCTTAATAATATAGATCATAACAAAATTTTCACATGATAACAATTATTTTATAATACTTAATTCTAATTTCTCACAAGTTCTTTTCAATAATAACTTATCATATTCATTGAGATTACCCATATGAAAAGATATTCTATTGAGCAATTCTTTCATCTTTACTATTATAACATGATAGGATTCTTTGGAAATTGAATTCTCCTCTATATCCAAAACTAAGAACTGAATCACACTTAAATGTGTACACATCAATTTGACACCAAATTCCGATCTACAAACAGCAATTAATATTTCTAGAATGAGCAGTTTGGTGTCTCGATCAGTAGAGGAGAATAAGTCTGTTAATAGCTTCAAACTCATAGATTTGAAGAAAACCTTATAATCATTTTCACAAATTAGACCATCTTTGAGTATTTCAAATAAAAATTGCCGTTGTTCTTTATGATCAACATGGGAGCTCTGTAGGTATGTATATAATTCAGGTATTGTAGAAAAATCTAACTTTTTCTTGATAAAGAGATATTGTGACAAGTGGGGTAACATTATATGTGTTGGTTTGGACAATATCAAGGCTGTTCTTGCATAAAATATTGATGCAAAATTATTCATTGGACTTTCTGACTCTGCTAACCATTCACAAACACCTGTTACGAGTTTCATGTATAATGAATTTTCTTTTCCATTTTGTCTACCTTCCAAATGAAAATAAAATCTTGATAGCACGCCACATGAGGCAGCTTTCATGTAGTTTTCTGAACAACTGAACCCTAACATTGTTAATGATAAAGCTCCACTCCTGACAAATTGGTAGGTCTGCACCACATTTTCCGGAGAAAGTATATGGACAAATAGTGGCAGGAAGAATTCCAAGTCATAAATTGTATTTGCATCTAATGGCTCTAAGCTATTACCATTTCTAAATAAATGATAATTTTTTATGGTGGAGAGGACCATATTTTCTTCTAGAAGGTTGAGTACATCTTTAACTTTAGGTTGTTTCAAAAGTGTTTTTCCAATATCAATTCTAACAGAATAGTGGATAGCTCCCGCATTTCCCCACAAGTAAGGTCTGAAGTCTTGGAAAGACACTTCGTCACGTACAGATTCATACCTGAAAAATCACAGAATATATTTAGTGAGAAAAGCTTCTGCAAAAATTTCAATTATTTTCACGTCATTCGTTGATAGGAATCTTACACACCCTTGTCTTTATGAAGGCAACTTGACTACTACGTCTAGACAGTTTCAAAGTATAATTTAGAGTTCATTGTGGACTCTTTATATACATCATTTCAAAAAATTAAACATAAAACAGATTTTAGTAGCAAATCTGGCATACCAATATGAAATTAATTATTTAGATTGTTCGAATTGCAAATTTCTTCTAATTTATATAAAAAGCTAGATAGCATTTAATTTGAAATTACTAGTTGAGGCTTCACTAACAACACTGTTGTTTATTCGGAATCAGAAATGAATATGAACAAAAATGCCTACATACATACATACATATTACCTAATCTAGACTATGAAAATTTCCAAAAAAAGTATATTTTTATCATGATACTCCTATTTTCCATTACTTTAAATGAAAACTCAAATGCAATACTCTCAATGGTTTCAAATTATGTAATTAAAAATAGGCAGTTTGATTATATATATAATAATTGAAAAATGCTATACTCACATCTTAATTAATTTCAATATCATTCTGTCAATATCCGTCATAGTAGCCCTATAAGAAGATAGTAATTTTGGAATATGGCTCCTTGACATTAGTTTAGGCCAGTTTTCACACATGATTGTCATTAAAGATAAAACTCCCTTTTTGCACTTATGATTATCACTTAGAAGAACATCTAAGAATGCAGAATGTGAAGTCAACATATCCATAAGTAATTGAATCTGAACTTCGTCAAAATGTTCGCCAATCAATGATATAAAACTTTGCAGTAATTGTAAAAGTATTTCATAATCACTTACACCATATTTCAGAGAGAATTTCAACAACACTTTGAAGGATTCATTATTCTGTAATGTTTTGAAATCATATTTTTCTTGGTTCTTAGTAAGCTCATTCAGATAAGCTATAAAGCAATCTGAAATAATGGCAAGCGTTTCGTCTGTATGCTCTTCGTTCTTTGAAATCTTCTTCAAAATATTAAGAAGTAAATGAGCGAACGTTAAAATTGTATTTGTCACAGCAGCAACATCTATTTCTGTTTCAAGAAATTTTCTAAATATGGTGTTCAGAAGTTGAACATGAAATATTTTGGTAACTTCAAATTTCAAGACTTTAGAAATATACTCATTGAACTTTTCTTTTTTGAAATGGAGATTAATCAAAAGACAAACACCTTTATAGTTTTCATCGAGATGTTGACTAGCTTTTTGGGGTTTTTTCAAAGTTTTATGTAAAACGTCTTCATATCTATCATAGATTTTGACAAAAAATTCTTCAAACCATTTTTTTCTATCCATATCAGCGTTTAAATATTTTTCATTTAATAACTCCAAAATTGGATAAAATAATCCCTTCACAAAGAGTAAGTCATCCAATTTTTCATCCAAACATGGAAATAAATCAAACCTGATTTTCAATATATATACCATCAAGTCTGTATTTGGTTTTTGATATTCCTTCAAACCCAAAATAGAATTCACAACACTCGCATCAATATATGACACATTTTCAGGGAATATGGAGAAATAGATTAGAAAATGTTTCGATAATTCAAAGGGTTTTATTTCTCCTTCATTATTCAAACACATATAGAAATTGAGCAAATTTTCTAAAATATCTTTTGGCAAAACTTGAAGTTGCTCTCTATTTGTCAGACAATATTTTTCCATGGTATGCACCAAAATTGAATAGAATATTTTGAATTTGCATTTTTCAATATTGTTACTGATGCAATCTGAAATTTTATTTAGAATACTCAAATAGTCTACAGAATCCATTTGGAAAGAATTAATTACGTTAAGGATATTGAAATCAACAAATTTTTTGGGATTTTTAAGGATTTTAAAGATCATTTTCCGGAGTTTTGCATTAAAAAATTGCATATGAATGTTTGGATAATCATACTTTTTTGCATAGCATTGAATAAAATCCAATATGAATTTTGTACAACAGTTCAATTCTCCTTCACTGCTTACTTCCAGAATGGAAAAATGTTGTATAAATGAAAAATTATTAAAGATTATACTAGGATTCAAGAGTCTTTTATCTAAAAGGAAATTTATATACTGTATCAGATTTTTAGAATAGTTCACCTTTTTAGAACCATCAGAAACCAATAGTTTTGAAAAATAAAAGATTCCCATTTGCAATAAATCTAAATCTAAATTAGGGTATGATATTTGTTCATTTTCATTCAAAAATTGTTCAAGGGTATTTTCCAGTAGCGACAAATTGAAACTATTAAAGATATCATTTTTACCAAATATTTTCAAAAATTTCGGAATTTCAAATGATATTTCTTCCTGTGATAATATCGAATTCACATAATCAAGTAGAGGGCTTTTCAATGATTGGTTATTTTTCAAAATTTGAGAAAGAACTCTAGAATCACATTGTAGAAATATCAAATTTGGAATGACAAAGTTCACATAAGAAAGTTGACTTTTTTCAGGATCTACTGTACTTAAATATTCCAAAACACCTAAAACCATAGGACTTATACTAGAAACTGGAATATCATCATCATTGACAGATTCCTGATATTGCGAAATAATTTTCAAATATTCTATGTCTTTAAGGTCGGCAAGTTTAAGGGAGGCTGTTATAAAATCAGATACAACAGGTTTGTAAGACTTGAGACTAAATATGCCATTGATCCATACATCCAATTCTCTATCTGATGCATAATCAAATAATATTTTCGCACTTTTTAAAAGCTTTTTCAAAACAGAAATACCTTTGAAGTCGGTAACTCCCGCATTTTTGTAACAGATTTGCAACAAAAAAGATAAAAAAAAATTGAAAGAATCTGATTCTAAAGAGAATAATGAAGGGTTTATGGTAAGAAATATGTCGATTATTTGAATATTAAGTTTTTCGTTTCCTCCATTATCAGCATTACATAATGACATTGTAATTTCAAGTAATGTCTTCAATTCATCATTTGAAAAGCATAAAGAACTCAATAAATCTGGAGACAATTTGATGTAATATTCGAAAATATCAAATACTAAAGATAGATATTGTAAAGAATTGAATTCTTTATCTTCTTCTTTTTTGGTTTCAATGTTCCAATTTTCAAGTAGAACTGCACCCATTGGGAAATTTCGTTCAATATAATTTCTCAGATAACTTTTAACTTTAGTGAATTGTTCATTATCTAACCATCTTTCACATGCTGCAAAGTAATTATCTATTGATTTCAGTATGACTGATACTAATGCAAAAATTTGTTGCCTCACAAACTGTGAATCATAAGTGCAATTCTCGGGAAAAATTACCTTCAATATTGGAAGTGGTGAAACAAGTACTGTGATTACTGGACCAATCTGAAAAATATGAATAAATTTATAAAAAATAATGCCACAATTTTAAATATTTTTCATAAATACAGTTTCAAAGGGATAAGATTACCTGACTCTACTTGATACCTACTAAAAATATCAATTAAACTAATAATAATAATAAGCCAAATCAGTGAAATCATCAAAATATTTAGAAACATTCATTTTGACAAAATAACATGAAGACCACTAGAAAAAACAAAAACATAGTCTCAATTCTCTTGAGGAGTTGAAATGGCCAAATCATATGAGAGATAAATATTGATGAAACTTTTTCAGTTGAAAATATGCAGTCATTACGAACTGCTCAAGGAAATGCAGGCTATATTTCAGTTTTTTCACATGGTCTTCATTTCATTTTGTCAAAATGAATGATTGATGATTTCACTGATTTGGACTATCTTCAATTGATATTTTTTGTAGGTATTAAGTAATCTTATCCCTTTGAAACTATATGCGTGGAAAATATACTGCCAGCCTCTGTACAAAATATGAAATGTGAAGCATTTTCAAAACTATTCACTTAAGACACAATATGTCTCAATAAAAAATGAAGACTACCCACTATGGTATGCGACACATAAAAAATATTCAGGAGATGCCAATTGAAAAAACGGACTTATTGAAATTTTTTCAAGATCATTTTCTAAAAATCTTTGGGCTACTTGTAGAGTGATCTGTCAATTTGCAGAAGATGTGTAAACTTTTTGTGAATCCAATAAAAAATAAATCATAAAATCATATTGAACGGTTTTCAAGATATGATCTCTAGTTTGAACTATTTTAGCAATGAAATTTTTGAAAAAGTGGCCTAGGTCAAAATGTACCACAGATAAATTATGACAAGTGGTGGGGTATATCGAAATCAGAATTTCTTGGAGATGATTATGATATAAAAATTGAGCATTCTCATTCAAAAAACAGGGTGGTATCGTGTTTCGCCATTTTCAAACCCGCCTGTAGAGTCAAAATAATTTAAGCTTATACTCTGAATACTTTCGATTCCGTCAAAATTTGAATCATTTTCTAGCCCAAAATTTATGAGAGTTTTCAACTGCTTGAACACTATTGACTCACCCTGTTATATATGAATATATATTCAAATTTTTTTCCTAGAATGATTCCGAGGTTTATTATGGAACTAAAAAGCCAAAACATAACAATAGAATAATAATTGAGATGTTATGTAACGAGAGTATTCAAAATAGTATTCTTCAGTTTAGAAAATTTACTGACACCTACCTGTTGAGAATTCAGATTTTTTATGAATGGTTCTAAGCATGATGGTTTCAGCTCCTCCAACAATCGTTTCATAAAATCCACAACTTTCAACCATTTAGGTGAAAACCTTGGCTCCAGTGCTACTTTGATGTTGTTCCAAATGTGCTTAGTTATATCAGGGCAAACAGAACAAATTTTTATAAGCAGTTCAGAGGCATAAGAATGCTCCCAAGCTGAATCCATACTGTCGACTACTGTATATATTAAAGAGTTTTGTGTTTTCTTCCCCATTCCAACAAGAGGGTCTCTAAATATCACTCCATATTTATGTGAAGTACAGAGAGTTAGTAAAAACTCATGAACACATTGACTAACTTGAGCTTTTTGTACTTCATCAACCTGGAAAACAATATTTATTGGTCAAAATAGAATACAAAACTCTGCAATATTTTAAATGAATAAAGTGAAAATTAGTAATAATAGGTAAGAGTGAAATTGAATTATTTACAGAAGAACCATGATTCTCCATTCTCTGATTGACCTGTAATAACAGAGGCTGAGAAAAGAGCGACCATTTTTATAATAAAAAAACTCTATACAAAATTTTTGAAACAAGTGCTCACAGATGACGATCAATTAATTTTTTCCTACAACTGCTATGAAAAGTAGCGTATTCTGCATAGTTTACTCAATTGCAAAACTATATATTGTGCATACTGTGGGAAATATTATTCCCCACGACACTTTGCCCACACCTCCCTTGGTAGACCAATGAAATTGGGTTTTTGAGTCGTTTCTATGGAAACGCAATAAATTAGCACATACTGTCAACGAAGGTCATTTTGATTTGAATCATGTCCATTACTTGAATTATTGAAATTTGTGCAGTTGTAGGAAAAGTATAGTGTGCAACATGTGGAGAAAGTCCTTTTCTCGCTCGTGTGTTTGCGACACTCGCCTTTCAGGCTCGTGCCACAAACTTCCACACTCGCGAGAAAAGTTGGACTTTCCCCACTTGTTGCACAATATACTATTTCCATTGACCATGTTATAAGGGATCTCAAATGTATATTGATATGTTATTCATGTCCAATTGCTTTTGTTACCCATGAATTTCCTCTAATTATCACACTTGATATGCGTTTTTTCACAGATTTTGATTATCCCTGTAGGTCAATCTGTAAGCCATATGCTCTCCATTCAGCTGAATGATCAGGGTTCTACTGTATATGGATTTAGGAACAAGTATTGAAAACTTTGTTCAAAACAGGATGTGCCTATGCCAAACAATATTTTTTGAAAGTTCTATAATGAACAATACAACGCTAGAGTATACAAATATCAAAAAGCAAAATCAGTTTCTTGATTCTATAAGTGAGAATAGCACTTAAAATAACTCTCTTTAGCCTGTGTAAGGCCTCCCAGAAACTCATAGCTTATGCAATATTTTTGCTATATAAGAATTATTGATAAGATATAGGAAGAAATAATTCAACTTACCTTTATACCATGACCTTTTTGGGCTTTCAAATTATTAGGTCCTTTCCAATTGTAAAGATTAACAATATTCTTCACTACAATTGTATTGAAAGTCTTCATCTTATCAGTTTTCGATACTAATGGATTTTCCAAAATATTACTTTTCATTGTTGTTAATATAGAACACACAGTATCAACATCATCGTAGATAAGTCCAGGTATTATGCTGGTAAGCAAGCCTTTTTTACTTAACAAAAGAGATAATACTGGATATTCAATATCAATTAACACAGCTGTCAAAAAATTCACAAAATGTTTTCGTACAGTTCTGTTTTCTATTCTACTTTTACTGAGTAATTCAATGCGAGTCAGATTGAAATTTATAGATGTTAAGATATCCTTTGATAGATGAGAAGAATAAGTAGCCATTGTTGTGAAGAATTTCAATGTCACAGTACGTTCTAATGCAGCAGAGGACAGCCCTAACATTTTTTCGATAACTAAGGTAAAATTTTGCAGGAAGTATCGACAGGATTGAAAAGCGGCATCTGTACATTTCAATCCACATTTTATGATTTTCAACAATAAATAATTGACTATTTCCAATACTAAAACAGGTGACAATGTTGAATCTTCTTCCAAACATTTTATTAGTTCTTGTAAACTTCCATCAGATTCTAGGTATTCAAGAGCAACATCTTGAGTTTCGTTTTCTTTTATATTCTTCAGGAAATCCTGTAATGCTAAAATTTATGATGAAGCAATCAAAATTTCTAATGTTATGCGGTATGCTCTTACCTCTTGATTTTTCATTGCTTTTTAACTGCTTTCCAAATTCTTTCGCACAAAATTTCTTGGATTTTTTTTCACAGACCGGTGGAGGATCGGAATTTTTATGTTTTTTATTTTTCACTTCTGGAATCACTTCACCCGTTGTATCCATCGTATAATTATTTGATCCACTTTGCCCATACACTCATCTAATACAACGTGAATTATGAATTACAAATGTTGTTATGAGAATAAATTCAAATTTCAATGTGATTGAAAAAGAGGTTATAACTACAAAATTTGCTTTGTTTTTAACCTAAAACATAGAATAATATATATTATTCTAAGCTTCGAACCACAGAGCACTAATGTATACTTTGAACTACCTTGCAGCCAAAAACCATTGAACTGGTTTTATTATTTTTATGCCAAAGACAAACTATAGTTTATCTATGCTTGCAGCTCTAGACGCTGCGCCCCCTGTAGTAGTCATTTTCAAGTGTAGGGCAGATCATTGTAGTAAACAAAAAGATTTTGTGATTAGTTATGAATGTTATGATATTCAGAAAAAAATATAATGAACAATGACAATAGTTTTTTCAATTTAACTGAATATTTCCGGTATTTAGAAGCAACTCCAAATAATAGGAAGTGAGTTCATTGAAATTTATGAATACAACTGGTTGTACAGGGTAGGCAAATAAGCGGCTATATCTTAGGATCCACTCATCGTAGAGACTTGCGGTAAAAATTTTTATCACTAAAGTGTTAAAAAAAACCCGGGAAATTGTTTTAAAGTTCATACCTCTACCGCTAGGGGACGTAGTAGCTATCGTCGAGTAGAAAAATGAATTTTACTCGAAAATGTTTTATATCAAGTTGAAGAAAAAATATCATCACTGTAATCCTTGGAAAATTCTCTATCTTTTTGAATTGTCATTTTCGATTTTACGACATCAAATAAGGGTAGGGGAAAGGGAGAAATCTGACTGATTGAAATGTCTGTAACTTCAGTTTGGGTCAACATTTTTGTGCAAATTAGATCTCGCCTGAGAGATAATATCTTGTTCATTAAAGAAAAAATATACTCATGATAAATTGGTTTTTTCTGCTTTCGACATTTAAGCCATTAATCACGAATCATAATGTTCAAATAGATAATAAACAAAAGTTGAAACTATGGACCACAACTCTTATAACTCATCGTACAATAAAGGCTCATTTCCACAGTGATAGTACTATCATGATAGTGATAATAACTATTGCGGCAACTGTCACCATGTAAACTACTTGATATTTAGAGCGAGAGTGCTGACACGATAGTTACTATCACCGTGCAAATGGGCCTTGAAATATAAATATTTAACGTTTAATGATTTCAGAAATATACGGAAATGCCTTTATTGGAAAGAAGTAAATAGTGACGTATTCGCAAAGTTGAGTTGAAATAAATTGAATAAATTTGGTTATTGTTTTTATCTCCCTTGTTCCTCTTTCCCTTTACTCCAATCGTTAGTTAGAGCTCTAGGATCTACAGCAGATTTCAAGAAAAATGAAGATATCAACAGAAGAAGTAATTCTATACTGCAAATTTAAAAAAAGATATGTTCCAGTTGCAACTATCTCGTTACTCTTAGTTTTCATGACCTAAAGAATTTGTTTTATATTTCTTACTTCCCTAGAATTTTTTAAAATTTCAAATCAGTTATGGGAAAAATGAAATTCGGTACTCATTTTCACACAGGAAGTTATGTGTGTGAAATTGTCGTAAATAAATTCTTTGTATACAATGCAATAAATTCATAACCCATCCCACGGTTGGAGAGCGACTAATATTCAAGCTGCAGCACTATTGCATGCCGCAACTGTTACCATCCTTGAATTCATAAGTAAATAGAACACTTGTTTATTTGATACCGTAACATGCAGATGTTGTTGCACTGTATCATGAGTATTCTCTGGAATAACATTGAATAACTTATATGTCCGAATGCATTTACCAAACCTTTATATACAATAAACATATGAAATAAAACTGAATATGGATATTTATAAATATAATAATTGCTATGCAACATCAGTTTATACACTTTATACAAAGTTCCATATGATCAGCATTAATTGTACCAAATAAATACCACAGTTTTGAAACAAAAATAACATACAACAAATATAAGTCTCTTATATTAATATCAAACTAAAATTGCAGATGAATAAAAACATTACATTAAAGAAAGGATACATCCAAGAATAAATTTTTACACTTTATAAAAAATGTATTTCAAAAAAACAAAACATGACACAATATACTATTTTCATTTATGCAAGCCAAAATAAATATTATGTTTCAATATCTACATCCTTGATGGTTTTAAATGCTACACTTTAGAGTTCTGATGATTTATTTGGTCTATAAATTCGTTCGAATTATCTGAGCCGGAGCTTAATGTACCTAAAAATAAAATCAAATTAGTATTTTTAATTAATCAAATTGATAGATCTCATTTTTCCATAATTTCATCATTATGATACAGTTATAGGTTTTGAAAATTTTCTAATTCTCCTAGTCCTGTGAAAATGGAATAAGCTTCCAAAAATGTATAACAATTATTTTCATAACTATTAAATGTTCTATTCAATTTCAATATCAACATTAGATCATCTTTCAAACAAAAGTTTTATTTTTATATAATTTTTCCAAAATTATTCCTTTTTTTCTATTCATAATCAGATTCTGATTCTAGAAGGTTGAATGCTGAATAGATACTGAATAGACCCACCTGCAAAATTAGGAAATGGACAAAATCTCAACGGAGTGTGTAGTTCATTTTCCCTTAAACTTCTGAGCCAATTTTAGCAATTATTTTTTTTTTTTGTAGCTTGATTCTTCGGTAACATAACTGTTCATATGCTGTCCTCATTTACTTCGTTTTTTGTTATAGGGGTAAACAAAAAATAATTAAAAGTAAGGTTTTATTCAGAAGACCCTTGACGAGATTGTTTATGAACACTCAGATGTTGCCTCATCATCTGATCTGAACATTTCTTCTTTTTATTTATTGTGAAATCTTTATTTTGAGAGAAATTACAGCACTTCTATGGTACCCTTATTGAATGAGAAATTATTGCTTTAATTGAAAATCTCTTGTCAATTTCAATTGATACATTGAACCAAAAGAGTACATAAATTCCATGAAAAAGTTAATTGCATTGATGAATTCAGTTATCATTTTTCAATGATGAACAGAAACATTAATGCAATGGAAAGTCATTCATTATATTGATGAATTGTTTTCATTGAATCAAGGACCAACTTCCATTGAACCAATGAAATGATCATTATTACAACGTTTGTTTCTTTATTTGAATGGTTGTACTTTGAATCAATAATGTATTACTGTTCATTGAAATTTTCTGAAATAGTTAATATACGACTTTATACATCTAACGAACAAAGTTATTTTTATCCAATGAATATTTCATCGAAACAACAAATACTCAACATCAATATCAGAATTGTGGTTGATGAACAGGATTCATAATATCAATGAATAGGGGGGCACCCCTAAAGAATGAAATTTTATTATATATTTTTTCAAGAGAAAATGACCTACAAACTTGTTGTGATTTCCCTAATGTTACCGGTGTGTATTTATGAAGCTTTTATACACTCTGAGAAAATTTAAAAAAGATGAATAATGAATATTCCCGTTTTAATATTAACTTAATTTTAAATGAAAAACTTACCACTTCTACCATTAAATTTTTCTATAGCTGCAGGCCTATGATCTCTCCTTCTATTGAACTGAGAATAATTTCTGCGATGAACTGGTGAAGTGCCATATTCTGACTCATCGTAAGAGGGGGATGGACTCCTATCATATGGAGAATATGGTCTAGTGGGAGAATAACTTGAATTTAATGGAGGTGATGACATTCTTCCCAATGGCGGAGGTCTATGATCTCCCGGAAACATATCATGAGGAGGTGGTGGCATGAATGGTAATGGAGGTGGAGGGAGGTAAGAAGAACCACTAGGAGGAGGCAAGAATGGTGGTGGCATACCTAAAATTGGGGGGGATTTGGTAATATGGTCTCGTGAGTTATATAAGAGGGGTGGTGATGCTGGCGATTCTAAATGAAGAGGAGAAACTGGTAAATCTCCACCTTGTTCAAGAGGAGACTGCATTCCTGAAAAAAACATAGATTATAAGTTGAAAATTGAAGGCAGGATTGACTATAATTGATGACATATTAATACCTCAAGGAAACAGGACGTGAGATTTTTACTGACTATTTTCGCACTTGTCAAAGGAACCAATCAGAAGTTCTAACCAAGTTTGGATTATCGACTAAACTTGACTATGTCAAGTTAGTTTTTTCGGAAGACTTCTGTTTTGAGGGGGACGAATTTCCATAATGAGTTTGTTCCGAAATAAACACCTCCATGCATGGAAGTGGCATCAAACCCAAACATTTTTTGAATAGGATTGAGTGTTGGTTAGTTTGAAAGTTATTCATATTTTGTGCACAACCCAGTTAAAATTTTCAAAATCGGCTCACTATTCACGAAATAATATAATATTGAACTTACCATCGAAAGGTAATGTTGAACAGTCCAAACTCAAGAACCGAAGAGTTTTGAAGAATACAAAAATAATTTTCAAGTTCTGTATTAGGGAGAAAGAATTCCTATGACCACATTGTTCCGTAGAAACAACCTACAATTTTTTTTCTAATAGGAGAGGTAAACAAATTTTGATAAGGTTGTTGCCAACCTCAGGTGGTTTTTTCGGAACAAACTCATGACGGAAATTCGTCCCTTTCAAGACAGAAGTTGGCCTGTTTTTTTTTAATCTTCGAAAATTCTTCGTTTCTGAGTTCTGGGGGGGGGGTCAAAATTTTGTTGGGACACTCTGTACAACAGATTCTCTGAATGCCGAATTTCTGTTCGTTTATGGAGTATTTTAATTCTAAATTCCACTCATGATTGAATTAAACCTCTAAGTCTATATTTTATTACATAACTCTACTCGTCCTGCAGACTGGTGTTGTTTTCAAGCAACTAATTTTCATTATGAAATGAATAATAATAATTCCCTTTATTTCTGGCATTGAATCAGTAAATCGCCAGAGTTATGGCGGATATTCAATCACTTGAGTTATTACTACTGGAATTTTGGACAAACACATTAGCTATCGCTTCAATAATTATAATTTGGAAAATGCGACGTTGCCGTTCTTCGAATAATCCGTAGCACCATGTATATTTACAAGCGACATCAAGTTTCAGTCAGCTCGTATTTCAAAAAAAAAATTGATCCGTGATATGATGCCCTATGAAAAATTGTTATTATTTTCAAGACCAAATATATTTCTAGCAAGCAAGATATATATTTATTTAATTATTTATTAACGACTTTTTTTACACAGATACATACTAGTATTTGGTCAGCTTTGTAATCCAATTAATATAGGGTTGACCAATGATGAATGTCCATAATCAGAAAAAATTATTTTCGGTTTAGAGTCAGATATCATATCATGCCGCAAGTAGGGTTTGCAAGCCCCGGGTCAGGGGTAACAGGGAACCGCACACCCATTCACTGTTGGATAAAAAATTAACATTGCTCCGATATATTTTGCGATTGGACACAGTAACCCAACTTACACAGAAGACAATTCCTAACTCGTACAATCTCTAATATCATAAGAAATGATAAGTCTGACAGAGACCTAGAACAGCCGGGATCGAAAACCTTGACATTACACAAAATGCATTAAAAAATTACATTGTACAGGGTGGGCAAATAAGCGAGGTAAGCGGCTATATCTCAGGATCCACTCATCGTAGAGACTTGCGGTAAAAAATTTTACCACTAAAGTAAACAAGAGAACACACTGGAAAGTTTTGAAGTTCATTCCTCTACCACTAGGGGGCGTAATAGCTACCGTCGAGTAGAAAAATGAATTTTACTTGAAAATGTTTCATATGAAGTTGAAGAAAAAATATCATCACTGTAATCCTTCAAATTCTCTATCTTTTTGAATTGTCACTTTCGATTTTACGACATCAAATAAGGGTAGGTGAAAGGGAGAAATCTGACTGATTGAAACGCCTGTAACTTCAGTTTGGCTCAACATTTTTTAGCAAATTAGATCTCGTCTGAAAGATAATGTCTTGTTGATTGAGGACAAAATATACTCATGATAAATTTGTTTTTGGTGCTTTCGATAGGAGGCGCTAAGTCAGAAGTTCATTGTTTTGTTCATTTTACTCCGAAATTTCAAATGTAATGATAGGATTTTCTTAACAGAAACAGAAATTCCATCAAATTTGCATGAAAAAACCTGAAGGTCGCAAAGCGATAATTTCTGGCGTTCTGAAGTTATGGCCGAAAGAAGATATTCTTCAACTGATTCACTGCGAAAAACCAAATTGTGTCTTTAGGTTCTGACAGAAACAGAAATCCCATCAAATTTGTATGAAAAAACCAAAATTAGTTGAAGAATATCTTCTTTCAGAAAACCTGAAACTATCGCTTTGCGACCTGCAGGTTTTTTCATGCAAATTTGATGGAATTTCTTATTCTGTTAAGAAAATCCTATCATTACATTTGAAATTTCGGAGTAAAATGAACAAAACAATGAACTTCTGACTTAGCGCCCCCTATCGAAAGTATATTTTTTCTTTAATGAACAAGATATCTCTCAGGCGAGATCTAATTTGCACAAAAATGTTGACCCAAACTGAAGTTACAGACATTTCAATCAGTTTGTACGGAGAACCATTGATGGATGGTACCCGACTCAAGCCATGAACCAATACTTATAACATTTACTAATTACTATAAGTAGATTGTAAATATGCAATAAACAGTTAATAAAAAAAAAAAAAAATTTCAATCAGTCAGATTTCTCCCTTTCACCTACCCTTATTTGATGTCGTAAAATCGAAAGTGACAATTCAAAAAGATAGAGAATTTGAAGGATTACAGTGATGATATTTTTTCTTCAACTTCATATGAAACATTTTCGAGTAAAATTCATTTTTCGACGGTAGCTATTACGCCCCCTAGTGGAAGAGGTATGAACTTCAAAACTTTCCAGTGTGTTCTCTTGTTCACTTTAGTGGTAAAATTTTTTACCGCAAGTCTCTACGATGAGTGGATCCTGAGATATAGCCGCTTACCTCGCTTATTTGCCCACCCTGTACATAAATCAATATGAAAATCATTATATTTTACTAGGTCAATATTATTTAAATTTGACTTACTATTGTGTAATCTATCTTCTTGCAAAGCTCTTTCTCTAAGTGTCAACCTATTTCTTAATTGGGCAGCTTCTTGTTTGAGCTCTTCTAGTCTTCTCTCTGCTTGTCTTGCACTGACCCAATTTTCATGCACTTTCTTTTCTAATACCGATATTTGGCCTTTCAATTCCACTTCCTGGGATACTATCTCTTGTTTGAGAGTTTCATTTTGACTCCTAAGAATAAACAAAATATATTTATACATATAAACAAATTTATAAGAATACTCACTTATAGTTTTGCACTTCGCTCTGGAGGTATTTTATTCTTTCCGAGGTTGATGTGGCTTCACCTTTTTTGGCTGACCACATATTTTCATATTTAGTAAGTTCCCTGCGAAAATATTACAAATGATTTTGACTTCAATCTAACATACTGCAAATGTTACACTATGGTTCATTTGTCAACTTACATTTGGAGTTGTTCCTCTCTTTCTTTGAAATAATTTGTCAGCACCTGCAATTTTGTTTCTAATTCTAGTTTAGTCTTATCAGTTTCATTGAATTTATTTTTTAAAATATCAATATCCTCTTCTGCTGACATGACCTCTTTTTTCAAAATGGCATTAGATTCTTTTTCCCTTCTTAATTTGTCACAATGGCCTTGGCATTCACTCTTTAGCTGTTCCAGCTCAGCTTTTATAGAATTAACCTCAAGGAGAGATTCTAGTGTATTTGCATTCTTCATGTCTTTGATCTGTTGCATACTATTTTTCAGCCCTTCATATTCTTTAGTTTTAAGTTGCAGATTATGTTCTAAAGTTGATAATTTACTATTTAATTCTTCAATGTTTTCTGTATATTCTTTCCGATTATCATCCAATTGATTTGTTAGGGAATTTATGGTTTCTTTCAATTGAATCTTTGACGATTCTGCATTTTTTTCAAGTGATTCTTTAGCTTCTTCTAACTTAATTATGTTTAATAAAAGTTTATCCAGCTCATTCTGAAGATCGAGTACTTTATTATTTGCTATATCTAACTCTAAATTGAGTTCATGATTCTCTGTTTCTTTTAGACTCAATACTTCCTTCATGTTACTAACAATATTTTGTTGTTCAGCTAATTGAGTTTGTAATTCTTCTATGTTCAACATTAGTGTTTGTCCTGCATTTTCACTATTCAATACTTCAGACAGCATTCTGTTTAATTCTAATCCAACCTCTGTAGAATTTTCCAATTCTTTTTCCAAAGTTTGTACTTGTTCTTCCAAAAGCTGTACTTTCTCTTCCAAAGCTCTGTTTTCTTCTTTTGATTTCAAAAAAACATCACTTTCATCACTCTGATCTTGATATTTTCTATTCTCAACTTGTTCAGCAAGTATTTCTTTCTCCTTAAGTAAAATCAGCAATTCTTTTTCTAATTTATTAATTTTGGCAATAAGAGGACCTTCACGTCTGCTCTTGTCAAGTGCAAAATGTCCCAATAAAAATATTACAACAGAAGCAGCAGTGGTTATAAGATATAAGAAGATATCTGAGCCAAAATTGAGTGCATCCATTGTTGATGAAAAAAAGTCTTCAGATGATCTAGAATTCATTTGGCTTGGACAATCTTGTTTAATACAGAAATCATCTACAAAAATTAAACAAATGTGCAGAACAAATTAAACCAGCATGAATTCTGAAATATTTTGAAATACATAAAATTGTACTTCATACCTTTATTTCAAAATACAATGGCTGAGAAACTTGAGTAGGTTTTTACTACTTATTATGACGACTTTATGAGAAATATAGAAAAGTTCATTTCATGAATGTGGATTATGTGTAATTAATTTTGTTCTTATATGTGGTCCACCAAATATATTTAGAAGTGAGTAGAGAAATACTTTTGAAGTAATTACAAATCTTTAGAAAACATGATCTATGTTATGATCCCCAATATGCAAAATATTTTTCAAAAATTTTCATTTCATATTGTGAAGGATTTTGTACAATATTGTCATAATTTTTGATAATTATATTGAATTTTGTAACTCAATTTGAATTTCGTTTGTTGAAATTTTTTATTATAATCACAAGTAACCATTAAGATTAGGATTATGCAATAAAAATACTTTTTTCAGTACCATTGTATCAATACACTTCTCAATTCCATGATTATATTATACTCAATCTAATTTCATTTCAACCTTTTAAATAATTTTTTTGTTTGTATTTCTGAATATGAGGAATCAATACAGTATCAGTATAGCACTAATTTTGGTAATAAGCCACCCTAATAATTCATTTCTCAGATACTTGAGATGCAATCATGAAATTGAAAACATTTTTATTGATAGAATAACATGAATTGCAATATTTTCAATAATTTCAAAAATCATCAGTAAAAGTTATTTTTTTTGTTTTCTATCCCAACAATTTTATCAATTCATTTTTAGATTTCACATTAAATATTGAATATGAAAATTATAAATATGAACCTATTGAAGTTGAAAATCGCCAAAACAATATATTTATATGCATGAAAAAAGTTTACCTCCATTTAAAGTGTTTTCCTGATCTTTGAATTCCTCATCTATATTTCTATCAACCATATTTCCTATATTGGAAGCTACGTCACTTTTTTTACGTTCTGAATAGGTTTCATCCACATTGTGAAGCAAAGAAGAAAAAATAGTAGGTGTTTCTTGATTGGTTTTTTCTTCCATATCATTTTTTTTTTCATCATCTCCCTCTTGTGAACCACTTCTTTGGTCATTTTGAATATGATAATGATCTAAAATGAGTTAAATAAAATAATATTAGTCATTTCTATCAAGCAGGAGATGATTATTAATTTTACCTTCTGCAATATTGTTTTGTATATTTGAATTGATAATGTCATCATTCTTAATAGGTAAATTAGTATCTGGTTGAATTTGAAGCTCATTGTAAGTAGTGTAAACATTTGATGTTTCTTTCTGATTGTTCTCATCATTGAAAATATCAGAATTTTGCTCAATATCATCTGCATTATTTAATTCATTAAGCTGTTCAGTTTGATTATTCTCATGAACAATTGCTTTTCCCTCTTCTTCAACTTCTAAAGATATATCAGAAATTATTTGAGGGTGATCTATAAGTTTATTTTCTGGGTTTATAGATGACTGGTCACTAATTGAAATAGATTCAATATCCACTGACTGGGAAGTTTTTTCAGATGTATTTGAATTTATTTCCAAAGACAAGTTTTCAGAAATAGAATGAACATTGAGAATATTATCTTGAACTGGATTCTCATCTTTCATTTCACTCCCTGAAGATTGAATACTGTCCAATCCTGATGATTGTGGACTATCATGCGTATTTGTTTTCAAGTTATCTTCATTAATCAAGAGATCTGAACCATCTAAAATATTTGATACATCTTTTTGTATTTCAAATTTACCTTCTGCTGAATTAGATACATTGAGCAAGTTATCCAGTTCAATGTTATCAGGTTTATTATCGATTTCTTTATGACTTTCCTCAATCACATCAAAATTTAATTGAAGTGTAGATGTACTCTCTTTCAAGATAGACTCATTGGCAATAGAAGATTTGATACCTGCTGACTCATCATTAGAATTGTCATTTAATTCACTATTTGCATTCTCATCAAATGCCATTTCTTCTTTAGTCTCAATAATATCTATTACACTACCATTACTACCCAAGTCCCTTACTTGGTTCTTTAATTCAGTTAATGGGTGAGTATTGGAATGAATGGCATTCTCTTCAATATCTGTGACTTCTACTTCTGAATCCTTTGCATGATCCCCTGAAATTCCCTCATCTATGATATCCTCAGCCTTAGATGCATCTAAGTCTTCAGTTTTATTGTTCAATGTCATTAAAAAACTTTGAGCTTCAGATGAATTTTCAGTTGATGCTGAGGTCTTGATTATAGTTTTTTCTTCTTCTACAGTATCCTCAATTTCAGATACATCTCTAACAGAATTTTTCAAATCTGAATTTTCAGAATTTGTATTTTCAGTAAATGTAAGTATTTGTTCTTTATTATTAATAGGAATATTATCCATATTATCAATTCTGACACTATCTATAGATTGAGTAGGTATTTCTGTCGTGTATTTTTGATTCTCTTCCATAGTAGTACTTTCTTCAGTCGTATATATAGTGGTCCCATCAATAACTTCAAAGTTTTGCTTCACTTTAGTGGGATTTACTATTTCTTCTTTCGAAGGCACTTCAGGGTCCTTAGAACCATTTGTAATTTCTGTATCTATTAATAAATTGGGTTGTTTAATCTTCCTAGTTTCTCTCACTAAGTTTTTAGGAACATATCCTCTTTTCCCATTTATTTCAGCACCCCAAAGATTTACATCAGAACCGGCTGATTTACTAAAAATGACTACATCTTCGTTAGGTCCAAATGACAGCCTATATTTATCTGGGCTGTGATATCTTCGTAAGGTCTTCGCGAGTGCTACAGGACCTAATAATCAGCAATATTTAGATTTGGATAGCATTGATACAACAACACTTGATATATTATACTTACTATTACATTCCGGATCAACACATAATCTTTTATCAGAAATTTGAGCTACAGAAAAATATATGAAAAAGGTAAAAGTTAAAAAATGCAAGGAAAGTTTACTCATCTTGCCATATTTTGATGTTTAAATGTGAAATTAGGGCTAATCCTGACATGACAAGAGCCACATCACTATCTGTCTGTCAAATTCACAGGTCTGTTCACAGAGTTGAGAGACCAAGTCCAATTTGTTTTGATCAGTTTTGATTTCATAAAATAAGGTATATTTCACAGAACGGGAAGGATTAACTGTTGTCTGATCAGTTAAAACTATAAAATGTGAATATTCAAAAGAAATTGATTCAATTAAATAAATAACAATTTCTTTGTTCATACATATATATTCTTTTTCATTCGTTATGTTGTTAGAGTAAAATTATTCCTAAATACAATTTATATTCATGATATTCAAATAAATCGTTAATGTTTATCTAAAATTTGATGTAGAATCATATAAAAATGAATCAATTTACTTCTCAATGACTACCCCATTCAGGTACAAGCAGTTGCATCAAGTCACCTACGCGTGAAATTTTAGTAAATTTAATTAGAAGATATCAATTACGCAAACTGCTGAAATATTTTTATTAGTTTTTTTTGGGGAGAACCTGGGCAAAAGTGGATTTTCTGATATGGATAAACCAAACCTTTCGAAGGGTTTAACTTTTTTCAATTTTAAGGTTGTTGTAAAATGTCTAAAAACAGGTTTTTATACATCTCCAGGTGGTTGCTAGTTTCCTATGACGTTTGCATCAAATTCCGCTGTTGTTTCCATGAAAATATGACCTCTTCAATTTTACATTAATAGTTTCTTTTACGGAAAGAAATAGGTATTCCCTGTCGTTTTCATGGAAATATAATCATTTTTTAAAATAGCGCTACGTTGGGTTTGCATTGGAGTTGCAGGCTGTCAGCGAATGATTTTGCTCTATTTTCAATCTGCCGGTTTGATTTGTGGATTGGTGGTAGGAGCTTGTATTCTGATTTCAGAACTGTGGCCATGTTCCAGATCAAATTAACAAATTAAAAATTCTAGTTTTTGCTGCTATGGTCCATTACTGAACTATCTCCCCTTTCTGACCTCCCATTGGAGTTGATTGGCTGTTGTTTCATCGGCTGGATCTCTGGATTCGCATGCTATTCTTCTTCCACGGTTTTTCTTTTGAGTAGTTTCACACCGAGGGGAGTGTTGTTCGAGAATACCACCAGAATTGTCTCGTTTATCATGATGATATCGAGATTCATCGAGATTCTTCTGTGATGTGAACTCTTTTAGTTCTATTCTCGCTGGTCGAAGTCCATAATTCCACCCCAGCAGAATGGCTTCGTTCCAGGAAGATCAATCATCACCAATCTTTTGACTTGCCTGAATGACTGGACTAAGTCATTGGATGCTGGGATTCCGATGGATGTGGTGTATCTTGACTTCGCTAAAGCATTTGATCGAATACCAAGGAGAAGACTACTTCATAAATTGGAGCATTTCGGTATTCGAGGTTCTCTACTCAAGTTCATTGATTCATTCTTAACAGATCGTTCATTTTCTGTTAGGGTCGGTAATATGTCATCTTCTATGAAGTCAGTGCTGAGCGGTGTACCACAGGGATCAGTTCTTGGGCCCCTCCTGTTCATTCTATATGTGTCCGATCTACATCAGCCTTCATTAAGCTCCCCTTCCGCATCTTACGCAGATGATATAAAGCTGTACAATAGGTCAGAGTGTCATCGATCTCTGCAGAGTGAGCTAGATTTCCTGGTAAAGTGGTGTCTTGACTGGTTGCTTCCATTGAATATACCGAAGACGAGACGACCTTATTTCATTGATGGTGTTGCCCTGGATGGGTGTCTGAGCCACGTCGATCTGGGTGTTGTTGTGAGTGGTGACCTATCTTGGAGTTTTCACATTCTTCATATTTGTAATAAAGCCAAACAACGGCTTTATATGATCCAGCAGTGTTTTAGGGGTGGTCATTCGGATGTCGTTGCTGCACTTTTCAAGGCATACATCCGCCCAATCCTGGAGTTTGCTGGTCCAGTCTGGCATCCATGGCTTCAAAGAGATGCGCAAATGCTCGAGTTTCTGCAGCGACGTGTCACACGGTTGCCATACGGGGTGCAAAGACCTTCTCATCAAGATCGCTTGAGTATCATGTGTCTCAACACATTTGCGGATCGTAAGCACCGTGGAGACATGATTGTGTCGTTTAGAGCGTTGAATGGTTTCTTCGGCTCCGATCTATCGCATCTCTTTGAGTTGAACACCAATCATCTAAGAGGGCATAACTTGAAATTGGCGCGGGAAAGATTCCATACGTGATCCCGTCAAAATTTTCTGAGCAACCGAGTTTTCGCCTGTTGGAATCAACTTACACATGATGTTGTTGGAGCTCCGTCGGTGAACGTGTTCAAGAATAGGTTCGACTGGAGGTCAAGGGTTCTTGAATAAAGTTAATTATTTTTTCATAAGTTGGATATTTCAGTATTTTTGTTCTTCTCAAATTGCATTGATGTTATTTTTCTCATTGGGGTTTTATTGAAATTTTTGTTTATTAAGAGTTTTATAGTTACATACTCAACTCTGTATCTAATGTAATAATAATAATAATGTTCAATCGGATCGGTATTTTTTAATCATTTTTATGACTTTTATGAGAAAACAAAATTTTTTTGGATATAAACTGCCGAACCAACACCTATTTTGCCCATTAACTGCTGAAGTTTTCAGAAAATATTAAGTCTGTAGAATAGAACATAGTATACCTACCTATACAGCAACTGATCTGATATTTTTTTACGAAATCTTGTACAAGTACAAGATTTCGGATAAGTATCCGTTGCAATATCTAATTAGAAACAATTGCTACCAAAATTTATAACTCCGAAAGTATCTACTGCGGTTGAAATTTAAATGAAAATGGAGTATTCCTCATAATCGAAAACAATAAATTTACAATTTTAAGGATTGAAGTTTTCGCAAATAAATGTTATTATATACACTAGGGGAATAAATTAAAGGATAAAAATAAAATTCGAAATTTTAAGCGGTTTTTCATATGGCTCTATTTTCGATAACAATGGTCGTATCTCAATTTAAAAAAAATCTTTTTGAAGCTAGAAGTTTATAGTTTAGAGATCTCATGATGAAAACATTTTACAAGCGACGTGTACCGCTCAATCCTAATGAATACAGTATTTAAAATTTCTGCGAAATTTTTTCAGTTTTTATATTTGGCCTACAGACTTGGAAATTTTTTTTCCAATTTAACCACTATATGGATGAGAAACATGTTTATTCAGTTTCAAAATCCTCCTTTCGAAATTTCGATACGAGCATTTCTCTATGAAATATCGAACTTTGAATTGAAAAGGACGTTTTTGTCTTTATAACCATCAATATCTCACCTTTGAATTGAAAAGGACCTTTAAAGGTCCTTTTCAATTCAAAGTTCGATATTTCAGAGAGAAATGCTCGTATCGAAATTTTGAAAGAATGATATTGGAACTGAATGAACCAGTTATCTCATTCATTTAGTGGTTAAATTGGAAAAAAAATTTCCAAGTCTGTAGGCCAAATATAAAAACTGAAAAAATTTCGCAGAAATTTTAAATACTGTATTCATTAGGATTGAGCGGTACACGTCGCTTGTAAAATGTTTTTAACCATCAATATCTCACCAATCAATGTTTGCACAGGATTTTTAGGGGATGTTTTGAAATCTTGAATGAATTCTCTACAAGAAGTAGCTATGGTATTTTCGGAAAAAAATTTTCTTCGTTCTCTACATCAATTTGAAAAGTTGATAAAAAAAGGGCTTTTGGATAATCAAGCGCTGAATTGAAAATATCAAAAAAATCAATGTTGAGTGTGCCTTTTACAGTCAGTTCAATGTCACCATAAAAATCCCAGAGAATTTCAATTCAATCCATGGAGCGGTTTTTTTGTTTCATTCGATCCAATTTTCAAAAAATTGAAGGACGGCACATTTTAACCATGTTAGGAAATACAAAAAAATTTTTCAAATTTTGCAAATTCATTTTGAAAATAAACTGGCTTTTTCAAGCGTTGTAAAAGTTCTATAGATGAAAAGTTGAGATATGCAATTTCTGAAAAGCGAGTAGATCGATTTCGAAATTCCGGCCCTTGGGTATATCAACTTTATTTCGGATTTAATTTGGTTTCTATCATCAAGATCGTGGAATGAAATTACGGAATCGCTTCAGAAATAATAATGACATGTTGAAATGAATTATTTGGAGTCAATAAAAAAAAAATTTTTTTATTTTCAAAAAATTTATTTCATGAATTCTGAAAATGCAGAAAAAAAAACTTGAAAATTTAATTTCTTCATTTTGTTGGAGATTATATGAACATTTGAATCGAGAATCGTGATCCTTAAATTTTTTGAAAATTCGATCGAATGGAACAGAAAACCGCTCCATGGATTGAATTGAAATTCTCTGCGATCTTTGTGGTGATATTGAACTGTAAAACGCACACTCAACGTTGATGGTTTTTTCATATTTTCAATTCAGCGCTTGATTATCCAAAAAGCCTCCAAAAGCCCTTTTATTATCAACTTTTCAAATTTATGTAGAGAACGAAGAAAATTTTTTTCCGAGAATACCATAGCTACTTCTTGTAGAGCATTCATTCAAGATTTCAAAACATCCCCTAAATTTTCTGTGCAAACATTGATGGTTAAAGACAAAAAGGTCCTTTTCAATTCAAAGTTCGATATTTCAGAGAGAAATGCTCGTATCGAAATTTCGAAAGGAGGATTTTGAAACTGAATAAACATGTTTCTCATCCATATAGTGGTTAAATTGGAAAAAAATTTCCAAGTCTGTATGCCAAATATAAAAACTGAAAAAATTTCGCAGAAATTTTAGATACTGTATTCATTAGGATTGAGCGGTACACATTGCTTGAAAAATGTTTTCATCATGAGATCTCCAAACTATAAACTTCAAAAAACTTTTTTTCAAATTGAGATACGACCATTGTTATCGAAAATACAGCCATTTGAAAAACCGCTAAAAATTTCGAATTTTATTTTGATCCTTCAATTTGTTCCACTAGTATATTTGATCCTTGATCTAAAAAATTTATCATTCGGGTTCTCAAGCATTATGTAGGTATCCTCTTAGCTCAGTAGGTATATAGCAACCAATATTTGCATAAATTTCATTTTAGGTAGGTATGAAAAATTGTTGTCGCACCCGCACGATTCTAATAAAACAATTAACTATTTTTGATACCAATATCTCATAGGGTCAAAAAGAAAGAATATACGATTTTTTTGTTAATTAACCAAAATACAAATAGAAACTTTCCAGATTTGAGTCTTGAAGCACGCAAGCTTATTGCCTTTTGTAACAATTAAGAACTTTCTTCTAATAAAATTTAAACATCATGTATATTCTCTTCACAAGGTAGAATGATAATACCAGTTTGTGTTTGGTAATACTACTGAAATATTTTTCATTGTCATTTTAGAATATCCCAGGTTCTTATTCAAGTAGAAGCAATTTATCTAAACAATTATCACCATACATTACATGAAACTATTAACTGAAAAAATTGATTGATTAATCATTGAAATGACAAAAAAAAATTTACTTATAATGTATAATGGAAGTCTGATTTTGATCAAAGGGGATAAGGAAATACAGGAATTCCACATAAACAAAGAGTTCAACTGTCATTTATAATGGATTTTTTCAGATTATCAATATTTTTAACAAATTTGAGAATTTCATTAAAATATCAGTTTTCAAAACAAGTTCACTATATGCCAATTCTGTTTCATTTGTTAACTGTACATAATAATTTTACAAGATAAATTTTCCCAATATCCTATAATTTTTAGATATCGAAAATGAATGTCGAAAATAATAAGAATTTTTGAATGAATTGATCTAAGGAATCAGTATAATTTGGCAAAAAAGTTTATTTACTAATCTTATAACTTTATTTATTCACTTTTAACATATTAATACACACAGTACAAAAGAATTATATCTAAACATTGAAAAGATTAAACTCTTAGTCTACATCCTGCTTTGCTTTGTAGGCCTGCATTGCTTCTTCATATAACCTTTTGAATTCCTTAGCCTTCGTCTCCCATTTAGTTTTATCCTCCAATTCTCTCCATTGTCGTCCTCCTTCCTTGGCTATCTCTGTTACTTTCATATCTGGATTTTTGGACTTAATTTTATTCCTATTTTCGTTCAACCACAACATGAATGCAGTTTGAGGTCTTTTTGGTTTATCCTTGTCTTGAACCTTCTTTCCTTTCTTCATTTTAAAATGTTATTTGATAAAACTTGGATGTACTGAATGTCTGTAAAATAATGAATGAGCATGTTAGACTTAGAATACTAACTAAGAATACAATGTTTATAATTCAGTTTTATTTATATTTGGTGAAATGCAAGTTTCACATTCAAAACATTTATTTTCAGACAAGATGCTCTCAGATTTCAAAATAAAAAAATATTTTTTATTATTGATTCCATTGATTAAAAGATTAAAATCAGAAAAAAAAATCAATAATACTGATTAGCAATGCCAATATGTATGTCATGCTAATAATTTTAAGAATTGCCAGCAATTTGTTAAATTATTTATTTCTTACTGAAATATTACTTAGAAGTGGAAAATAGAAACGGAAAGATATGAGAATTGAAAATTTTAGGTTAGCAAATAGTGAAGCCTCATATTTGGGCGCCATCTCAAAACTTCTAACGGAATTCGGTACCCATTTTGTACAATGTTTGTACAATAATGTATAATATTTTTATAATAATGAAGATTTTTAAAGTAAGCCGAGTGGATTTTGAAAAGATTATCGGCTAATGTTAGAAATAATAAGAACTCCGAAAATTTTTCAATGCTGAAAATCCAGAAAAGAAATCAAGATGCATTATATTAATAAATAATATTAAATTCATGATCAACATGACTGTCGAAAATCAATAATGAATAAGGCAAATATATTAAAGCGACACAAGAGATTATCAAAAACTTAATTTTCAGTTCCCTCCAAATTCAGCATCAACCGATTCAACGATGAACACTTGTTTCAAAGCATATGATGAAATCAGCTTAAAAACTGAAATTACGTCTGACTGCGAAATAAAAAACTGAATATATTTCACTTCATAATGTTATCTAGATTATTTGGGAATTTACCTTTTATATTAAGTGGTGTTAACAGACGCAGAGCACAAGGCGAAAAGAACGAACGATGAACACTTTTACAGTTAAGAAGCACCAACAACCATTTTAAAATACTGCTACACGATGGAAGGACAGTATTCTGGTTGGAACATAGAACGGAGAAACTATAGAAATAGTTTTCTTAGAAAATTCTTATAAGAATAGTATATTGGTGTCTGCATAAGAATATTTTAAATTATCAAAATAATAACAATGAACAATGAATCGTTCATAAATCTACTGAATATTAAATATTGACATTTAGGTTTAGGAATATAATAGAATAGATTCCAAAATTCTCAAAAATCTTTAGGAATATTATATATAAAATTAATGATGAAAGTGATTTGATATAAAGAATATTCAGATAGATTCATTGAAATTATTAAATGTATTAATAAATTAATATAAATATTTGACATATTCAATAATTTCATATATTTCTCAATTTAATTACCATCATTGAAATAGAAAATGAACATTGAACATTTTGTTAATAGATAGGTATACCAAATTAATTTTTTTTTTATTATTATTGTGGACTGTGGTGTTTCGTTCCGAGATCGCTGATGGACTCTTCAGTTGGGCTATGTAGTGATCTCTGCCCAAGACACCCTCTCACACCATGAAGGAGAGGTCAGCCCTAACGCAGCGACCCTCATAATCAAAAGAATTCTTTTAAGACTGAAGGAAATAACATATTTTTCGATATTTTTTCAACTGAATAAATTTAGCATTCAATTTTTTTCCTTAATCCACCTGAAAATAGTCGATACTAACTGATATCTCTAACAATTTCGCATTCTTATTCTCTCTCAAATCGGTTTTATTGTCTATATTAGGATCGTAAAATGCGAGTTATTTCTTTCACATGTAGTGAATCTCTAGAACAGCGATGAACTAGTGCTGTCACTGTGAATTGAGTTCGGAATGAGCAGCATTGCCAAAATCGCATGTGGTAAAAAAAGACGGAAAACCAAAGATTGAGATTGTTTCACTTATCATAAAAGGTAAGGGATTCTCAGAAGAGCTGCATAGGTAACTTGAATAGGTTAAAGCCACATGGTGGTAATCCCTCTTAACTCCACTTGTATCCCACTCAAGAGCTTATCAAATCGATTTATTTGCATTATTGTACCTTTACTAAAGGCATAGAAGGAAACGAAGCTGCAGACCAATCCGCGAAACAGGCACGATCCTCGGACCTTCCTTTCACAAATTTTCAGATGCACTCAGACCTAAAGGCGACAAATAAGTTGAAATCCCTTCAAGACTGGTAAACCAAATGGAATAGCAGCAATAACAAGCTACATGTAATCCAACCTAAAATCGATTCCCCGATAAAAATCAGTCTCAATAGAAAAGACAAAATAGTTATGAGGAGATTAAGAATAACACATACCACGCTGACACACGGCTACTTGATGTCATCAGATGTACCTCCTTTGTGCGATTACAGCCGTGACACTTTTTTAAGTGTAGAATACCTTCTATCTCAATGTCCACATTATGGTGAACTCCGTCGACGAATGCGACTAATAGATAATCTAAGAGACAATCTCATCTCAAAAACTCAAATTGAAGCAACAATTGAATTTCTAAAAGACTGTCAATTGTTATCATTTTAGTTCAATGTTTCCTTTTTTGTGAATATTTTATGAATTGTATATTTGTAATGCCTAGATAAGTACATTGTACCTTGTGTCAATGGCCTAGCTGCTGAGACGCGTTAATTTAAATAAAAAAATAAAGATGCAGTGAATAGACTCTAATCCACGGATTTTTTACATATGAACGTTTAGCCATGTAGTTACTATTGGAGAAATGTAGAGGAATATTTTGATCATATCTAACATTATTTCCGTTCCAATATAAAAACGAATCTGAAGAGTGGAGACTTCTTCAAGGTACTATTCCTCTTCTGTAATTATCTGTGAAACATGAGGAAGGCTTTACTTTAATAATAAACAAGAAACAAAAAAATGCTTTCCAACGGTCTTCAATTAAGTGAGGGTACTGCAGCAGGCTGTCCAAAATCTACCAAACAGGAAAGAAAATTTCATTTGTTTGGGAGCTTATATGACAGAGGATATAGCGAACAAAATATTAAAATTCCAATTGAAATGGCAAAAAAATATGGAACAACCACATCAGATACCTACATATTTACGACTGCTTGAGTTGTTATATTTTCGATTGCCATACACACAAGTCATGGAGACTGAATTTCTCTTGTCGGCTGAAAATTGACTCATTCCTAGTGTTCAGCTATAGAAGAATACCATAGAAAAAATTCATCAATCGTACAACTATAATACTGAAAATAAATCAAATTCAATTCTTAAAAAAAAAAAAAATCTGAGTCAAGGAATATGTATTTAATAGAAATTAACAGTATATCATACTAATTTAAATTTGTCAATATGAACATAGAACAAATTACTTCAGTTGATTTTTATGATATAAACCAAATTTAGATTCAATATACATTGACAAGAAACATTTTTTCATTATCAAACCAACAATAATTTTCAAAAGATATAGAAACAGAGAGAGAAAATCATTAACATTATTCTTATAAACACTAATTATTGCTCATAAATACCCAAATATAATAAAAAAAGTCCTGTTAATGTAACTACATATAATTGACAACAGAAACATTTGATTATTGGAAATAAATAAATTAGAATAAAAATATGTAATAATTTTAAATGTATTAAATTTTCTCTTGATCGAATAAAAGTCCCCTTATTTTGATATGGAAATTTAATTCAATGAATAATACACTGATATGATGCGAGATATTTCTTTTCTCTTATAGAAAAAAGGCACAGCATCTCTTTGTAAATTTTGTCCATGGAGTGATTAAGTAACAATGAAAAATATGAGCATTTTCAACAATATTTTGCAAGATACAATATAAACTTTTTTTATGCAAATAATCAATTCAACAATTTATAGTATTTTGTATCTAGACATGAAAATTTGCCTACCCTATAGAAGTTATCAGACGACTGCTGCAATATCAGTTCGATAAATTTTACTTATAACATTGAGTAATTAGGCACAAATCATAGCTGAATGATGTACTTTGATAATAGTAATTTCATAAAATGTTTGATAAATATGAATAATAAAATATTGGACATAGTAAAGGCACTTTGTTAATTTTTGAGCATATGATTTCAGTATTTTTATGGATATATACATAATTATTATAATATATTTAATAAGAATCACACAAAAAAACATAACAATACATAAACAGTTATATAAAATATATAATATAAAGAATTATAATAAAGGACTTCGTATTAGAGAACTCATTATAAAGTTCATGAGACACATAATCAACCAATAAGGTTATATTGTCTGATGTATGCTTAGACAAAATAATTATACAATACAAATATCAAAATTGCCATTTCAACATAACTATAAGAAACATGATAATAATATTCATGAAAAAAAATTAATGAAGCTTTCATAACAATAAGTAGATCGACTGCAATAAATTCTATCAGAAATTTTTTTACCTACTTTATTTAGTTTTTGACATATATGTTTATTTTGACCATTGATTTTTCTTTCATTAGAATTTGAAGCCTTCCCGGTGAGAATAGAAGTAATCAAGAAATCAGTGAGAGTGCAATAATAATGTTGTTTTGTAACGAAGCAATAATTACAAGGCAAATGAATATACAAATAGGGAAATACAATTAAAAAAAATGGAAGAAACTTTGGATAACCACTCCCACTCGTTTGGTCATTTTAATTTTCAGATTATTGTTTATGAACATTTTCCATGGCACCTGACGCTCAAGACTTTATTATTTTAATTATGAAAAAAACCCTCCAGAGCAACTAAGAACTTTTAATTGTTTACAAATTATAATTTCTGTCTAGGCATAATTTACCGCTTGCCCAATGGCAAGCTGTCAGTATATACGAAGCAGGTTACCTGAAATATTGGAAATAACGTCTAAAATTCTCGGCTTTATACGGACCACACCCTTTATTTTGATGTTTTTATTCCAACTTTTCAAGGCTTCTGTGAAACCATCAGATTTTGTGCAAAGAACAGGCTTTGTTCCGTATCAAACAATCATGTTATTTATTGTTTGTATGACAAGAAAATCGTGGAATTATTACAACCAATAACAAGCTATAATAATTTTCATAATCCTGTTTAAAGCTTGAAAAAAGGCATACAAAAATCTCCTTTAAGGAGAAGTATACACGAAACATGGAATAGAAAACCTTTAATGAATATATATATTTTTTAAAATACTACTTCAACTTCAGGTTTAATTTGGAACAAACATTTATATGCAGTTTCAAATCAATATTAATTTTATATTTTTTTTCTAATGACTTGTGACTTTGGAGCTTTGATTGTTTTAATCACAATTTGAAACAAAATCAATATAGACTTTTTAGCAGTTTTTGGACAAAGAATTTTATTCGTTTCTTCATGAAGTTTAATCAATATTTAAAGTGGAAAGACTAATAATATGCTCCCACAGACTGAAATTGATATGGAATTTGCTTTATTTAAAGTTTATCTCTTGAAACATCTGTGTTTAATGGCTTTCTTAACCTCTAGGAATATTCCAGTTACTTCATTGTTATTATTATTGTGTACAATAATATCAAATAAATAGAATATAAAAATTATTTCTGAAATTAATAAAGTATTTTTAATTATCACTGATTCTCATGATTACCATCATTCACTAGATTTGCAATTTCTGTCAGAATTAGAGATTGCGCTCTATGACTGTACTTATTTTTCCACATTTGACTGACAAGAAAACTCTTCATTAAGTGATCTGGCAAATATTGAGCAGTCATGCAAATATAAACAGCCTCTTCCCAAATAGTTGACAAAATAGTTTGAAGATTTCTCCCAACAGATTCATGTTTTAATAAACCTTCGTCACTTGCTAACACATTGAATTGAGGTTGGTTTGATAGAATATCTTCATATGAACAATAAGTGGCATTCCTTCTAGCAACCACTGCGGATTCGGGATGAACAAAATCACGAATAATTGTCTGACAATTAGCTTTGATCTTTTGTTCTGTATCTTGCTCATTTCTTGAATCTGTTTGTAGAGGGTGAAACACAATGGTCAATGGAAAACCCTAAGAAAAATAATTTTTCAGTACTCAGATTTGATTTCTGCTTTGGGTTGATTGAAAGTTCTTTTTTAAATACTCAAAAATAAAAATAACAATAAATAAGTTCATCTAAAAAATGAAAAAACCTTATCGATAAATGAAGAATAGTCCTTTAGGTGCAAAGTAGCGAAAAAACAATTCAAATATTTTCATTGGTTCAAAAGTTATAATAATATAACATTTTTTGTAGTTTTTATCTTAAACAATACTAACATTTGAAATTAACCGATAACCATTTTTCACACATTCAGGTGGCTGGTCCTTGAATTTTTGGATCAGTATGTAGATTATGACTCACGCCCAGTTTTGTGATCTATGAATACCAATAGTAGCGCGCGAAGCGACACACGGGGTGGCATGGGGCATTTTCACCAATGGTGGATTCTACCCACTTGTGGTTTGTGGAAGACACTGCGAGCGAGCTAGTAGTAGCATAGTATAAGGAAAGGATAGTAAGCCATCGCCGTTTGACGGCAAGGAAATAGTCACCAGTGGTCGCTACTGTAGTTGGATTTCGTGTTACGGGTTGCATATATCGAATGATGATGATGATGATGATATCGAAAACACTATTGACTACCCAAAGTGGAGAAGTAACTCGATAATAGATGGCGCTGAATCATGAGCTATAGATGGCGCAGAAATAATACGATAATTCCATAGACAAACTCCGTTTAGTTAGTCTATGGATAATTCATTCAGTGGCGTGGTTGGAAAGGGGTCGCATGATATTGCCAACAATTTTCATGTTATTATTAAGTTACCACTACATTGGAATATTCGAATATTCATTGAATATTTTTTCGAATAATTGCGTTTTGCATTACGATAAAAGTTTGAATGATCACTTAACTCTCTGTTCAGGAATAATTAAAACAAATTGATAGATACAAATGAATTAAAATTATTCATATAATAGTAGAAAGTGGTTTTCATCCGAAGAAATATGAACAGAATTGGGATATTATCAATGAAAAAAATATAAAAATTGAATATAAGATTCAAACATATGAATTTAGCAATAAAGAGTTCTAAAAATAATAATATAAGATTCCACATTCGAAATGTAATGCCGTCTTTTTAATCGTTTGCAAATTTTTTTCATTTGAAACCTTGCTTTTCTGTTCCCTATGCATTGTGATTTTCAGACATTTCTCTATTTCAGTGGTCAAATATTTTTTGATTCTGAATTGAGAACCGACGAATCTTTCTATTCTTTCAAACCTGGGGTCTTAAAATGTACACACAGCAACTGAAGTACCATCCTCCTCTAACTAAACTGAATCAGAAAAACAAAGTTTTTTGAATAATTCATAGAATTGAGCACTAAGTGTATTCTTGGAGGATTCAATGTTCTCAAAATCCGCTCGATCATTATTTTTGTATCTGTATACCTGTAATGAGAATGAATTTATTTATGGCATTTAGATTGTATTGTTGTGTCCCAGCGTAGGATTACTGCGTCTACATAAGGATCTATAATTGTATTTTGAACGTTGTCATGTAATGAAAATTATTTATGGATTTCCCAAATGAGATTTTGATTTTAAAAATATGACAATACAGTCGTAGATAAATTAATTTATTTATGGCATTTCTAATACGTCCCAGATAATCTGGGCTTAATCCTTAATGTGTCATATAGATTACCGAAAGTTAACAATTTTAACAAATTTCATGTTTAAACGTATCTGCAAACTGAACTTTCCAGATATCTGTTAGAAGATATCAAAGGGAGGAGCACCTATTTACGTATGCGTCAGTAGGTACCTTTAAAGCAACAAATAAGGTCATCCACATACCTGCATCAATAAATACAATTTTTATTTGAAGGGTTTTAGAGGATTCTACGTTCTGAATAATCCATGAATATTTCAGGTAAAAGCGAAATAATGATTCTATTCTAGACAAACTCCAAAACAATCCAAAATATCAATCTTATAAATTTTATGCTTTCTATAGGGGGATTATAGAAAAAAAGTTTTTAAGTCAAACAATAGTAATTTACGTAACAAGTCCGGAAAATAGGGTTTTTTTGGACGAATAGACAAAATTCCAGGACGAGCGTAAGCGAGTCCTAGAAGTCTGTGAGTCCAAAAAAACCATTTTCGGGCGTGTTGCGTACAATATTTTTTGGGCAACCATGTAAAATAACACTATCGCTGCTGCTTTCCATATTTTATTGCGATTGCGATCACTTCCCGGCGGGAAGTGAGCACTTCCCGGACTAGGCCGGAAAAGAATCATAGAATCCATAACAACCGCGATAACGGCTGACAGTTCATATGAAATTAGTTGTCAAAAATTTGCATGTTTTTTGATCGCAATCGCAATAAAATATGGAAAGCAGCAGCGATAGTGTTATTTTACATGGTTGCCCAAAAAATATTGTACGCAACACGCCCGAAAATGGTTTTTTTGGACTCACAGACTTCCAGGACTCGCTTACGCTCGTCCTGGAATTTTGTCTATTCGTCCAAAAAAACCCTATTTTCCGGACTTGTTACGTAAATTACCATTTCAATTTCTAGGTAGCTTGATATGTTTAATTTCATCTATTAATAAGTGTGTACTGTACTAGTGTGTACTGTAATAAGTGTGTACAGGGTGGGGGATATCTTTTGACATATATTTGAGACTTGAATGAGCAACCCCCTAAAAGGGTCGCTTCAACCCCTCAAAATTGAATGGGGGAGAGGGGTTAAGTGATACTTCATTTGAAAGGTCTTGGAAGCCTCTTTACAACAGTGTATGAAATACGTAATTTTGACGAACTGTTTTTGCCAAAAATTAATTTTTCAGCTCAAATGGGCCACCCTGAATATTTTGGTTATTTTTACTATGTACAGGGTGGCAAATTTCGATGTTTTAGCACTACAACTTTTAAACCAGAGGAGATAGACAAAATCTGATACCCCCTTCTCGGTCTCTTTTTCTGAGAAACTAACAAGGGTAGTATTCATTTTTGGCCACCTTCTTTTGTTTTCGAGTTATAAGCGAAAATTGGAAAAATGGCGATATCGAAAAACATATATATCTCCGGTAATACTGATGATAGAGCTCTGAAATTAAAAAAATATCAGGCATTTTTTTTCGTAGAATCCAGTGGCGTGCTTGTATTTTCAAAAGGGTCTTCAATTACGAAGCTATGACTCAAAGTTATGTTTTTTCGAATGAGAACACTAGATTTCTGTGCCAGTTTTTGAAAACTTAGTTTTTCCCGATTTCAAAAATATATAACATCGTATGGTTTGTATTAAAATAAATAACAAAAAATGCTCAAAAACCTTTTTTTACCTAAGAGTCTCAATATTTCTATGGTTTCAACTGTTGATGAGCACAGAAAAATTGAGTTTCCTATATCAAGAGCAGTGTCCTTCCGTCAATCTAATTATTTCTATGTTTTTTACTAATTTCTACAAAATTTGAATCTAGATATATTTCATAAAAATACTTACGAAAATATGAATAAACTCGGAGAAAATTTCCTAGGTTGCTTGAATACAGTTTCAAATATTCATCTATTGAATTTGGTGCGAAATATCAAGAAGATGTGTCGACTATGCATTGTGCAATTGTTGCCATTATTAGGTTAAATATTATTTCTTGTTTGTTCCTTCATAATAAAATTGTTGAGTTCAATCATATATGCGTTGTTTCATATGCTATTTGAAATGGATTTGTACTTGTGCGTATTCATTCTGGAGACCTATGAAAATAATCTTCTGATACATCCATCTCATTACAACTCTTTTGATTGAAACATTCGATCTTGTGGATCTTTTCGTTATCTCCAAATCAATTTTTAGATAAATAATTCATAAAATATATCTAGATTCGAATTTAGTAGAAATTAGTGAAAAGCATAAAAATAATCAGATTGACGAAAGGACACTGCTCTTTTTATAGAAAGCTCAATTTTTCTGTGCTCATCAACAGTTGAAATCATAGAAATATTGGGACTTTTAGATAAAAAAAGTTTTTGACCATTTACTATCATTTATATTGATACAAACGATACGATATTATATATTTTTGAAATCAGGAAAAATTCAGCTTTCAAAAAATTACACAGAAATATAGTGTTCCCATTTAAGAATACATAACTTTGGGTCATAGCTTTGTAGTTGAAGACCCTTTTGAAAATACAAGCACGCCACTAGATTCTACGTAAAAAAATGCCTGAATAATGTCTTAATTTCAGAGCTCTATCATCAGTATTAGCGGAGATATAAATGTTTTTCGATATCGCCATTCTTCCAATTTTCGCTTATAACTCGAAAACAAAAGAAGGTGGCCAAAAATGGATACTACCCTTGTTAGTTTCTCAGAAAAAGAGACCGAGAAGGGGGTATCGGATTTTGTCTTTCTCCTCTGGTTTAAAAGTTGTAGCGCTAAAACATCGAAATTTGCCCACCCTGTACATAGTAAAAATAACCAAAATATTCAGGGTGGCCCATTTGAGCTGAAAAATTAATTTTTGGCAAAAACAGTTCGTCAAATTATGTATTTCATACACTGTTGTAAAGAGGCTTCCAAGACCTTTCAAATGAAGTATCACTTAACCCCTCTCCCCCATTTAATTTTGAGGGGTTGAAGCGACCCTTTTAGGGGGTTGCTCATTCAAGTCTCAAATATATGTCAAAAGATATCCCCCAAACAAAATCATTCGATGTGTTTCAGGAAACTATGGGATAAGAAATACACCAAGTGGCTTGTCTAAAATGGGACTCCTTGTATGAGAAATTCAAAATTATAATAATTCCATACCAAATAATGATTGTATATCTGTAATTCAACAGACTGACAAAACAAATTGGGCTGAAGAAAAGTAATTTGAACAGTTAACATATAATATTTAGTTGGTAATTCATTCTTTTAGAAAATAAGATTTATGTTGCAAGTATCAAATGATACTATGTATCAGTATTAAAGCAAATTAGGTAAACCAATATCATACCTTTAATTCAGCTAAGCAAAGTATTGGTCTATTGCTTTTTCTATTTGCACCAAAATAAGTTTCAGGAAATGTATCAATAAGAACAATTATTCCTGGTCCCCCAATCTTCCACTGTGAGATATGTTTCTTGATATGCCTTTGAGCTGCTAATCCAGCAATTAAAAAAATGTTCATCACAGTTGTTTGTTCAATGCCTATAAATTTATTCCAAGTTATTTTTTTATTACCAGAATATAAATATATTCAAGATTTTAATGTCACATTACCTTGAAACCTGGTGAATGCATTGAATAGATAATAATTTGAGTGTTATTTCTATTTTCATCATATATTTAAAAATAAGAGTTCATAAAATAAAAAAGAAGCTACCTAATCTAACTGCAGTTTTTTCTATATCTTCACAGTTGCACCAAGCCCATAATACTTCTAGAATTTTATAATAGCTGCAGTCAATAGTTTCTAAAGGTGAACCTTGTCTTATAGAACATGTCTGCTTACATTGTAGGCAAATCCCTTCAAACAAATCAAATCTTCCAGAGGGATACCATTGCATATTTTTATTGCAATCTTTACAATATTTTGATTTGTGTATTAGACCCATACTTTGCATTAAATGGAAGGATTCAGTTTCAAAACTAGAAATAGAATGGAATTAAATATAGTGATATATCACTAGAAGTTATTGATTGATATGGGTCCCCTATGCTTGTGTTAAAATCATTATCATGCTCAAGCAACAAGTGTCAAAATCAACAAGTTTATTAATTAATAACCAAATAGAGGGACTCTTCAAATAGTAACAGCTGCTAATAGTATCTATGTAATTTCTATTAGAAAATATTTAAGGTTCTATCAATGTTATAAATCAACACAAATGATTCTTTATTTGTTTTTTTTTTCAATAAAATGAAATACTAAATAACTTGCACTCACTTTTCAGTATTAGTCAAAAAAACGAATTGTGAGTTATTATATATATTATTTATTTCATCTTCGATATCTCCCAACATTTTTCTTTTCTTTAATCAAAAAATCAAACAAATAAACAAAGACTTTTAATTCTCACGCTCGCTCACTCACAAGATCAAAGATCATCACAGAATAGTAATCTGTGATTATATCACAGATTACTAGTCTGTGATTATATAGTCCATTCAGGAATTATTGACATCCCGTGGCTCAGAGAAATCGAAATTAAGTTAAATAAATACTTCTTAATTTCAAAAATTCTACACCATAGGCAAATCACAAACAACCCAAGCTTCTTAGAACTAGTTTATCTATGGTTACTTCATTAATGGAAATGGAATGGAAAATCTACCGGGTCAATAAGAGAAGAAGAAGAAAAGAAATGGACCAAAGACCTAAAGGTCTATGGACAACAACAACATCTATAATGGTTGTCAATTGTCATGTTACATGTAGTTAAGTAGTTCGGCCATCAATATCTTCAATTGCGAATTACGTTTATCTTGGACATCCCCTTAATTAATAGGGTGAAGATTTAATTTGAATTGTGAATAAAACTAAAACATCAACATGGGTAAAGGTTTCAATAATTATATGTGCAAGAAATTTTTCCACCCCGCTTCTAGGGATAATCTGAAAAGGGTAAGTGTATGCGATTTACGAAGTATATTGAATAATAACTTACAAAAAAGATGTTTTCGACAAAGTTGTAATCCAATAATTAATGGTAATTGTTAAGATGGTCATAATTTTCAGTTTCAAAAATAACATATGTACTATCCCATTTAGCTGTATAGATTTGGAATCAGTCTTTAGTAAAATAATGTAAAATAATAATAATATTCTAATAAAACACTTTCAGGTGTGGATGGCACAACAAAAAGCTGAAGCATATAAAAAAAAACAAGAAGAATTAAGGCAGCAATATGAAAAAGAGCAAGATCTCCATGATAATAAGGCTATGCTGAGCAAAGAGAGCAAGGATAAACTCAGTATCAATTTCATGTATGAACCACCACCAGGCGCTAAAAAAGAACGGGAACGTGAAGATAACGAACCGGAATATAAGTTTGAATGGCAAAGGAAATATAATGCACCTCGTGAGAGCTACTGCAAGGGAGATCAAGAAATTAGAGATCAGCCTTTTGGCATTCAAGTTCGCAATGTACGATGTATTAAATGTCACAAGTGGGGTCATATTAATACAGACAAAGAATGTCCAATGTATAGTCTTTCCATGAGTGCTGCAAGGTCTTTAGAGAATTCTGAGATAATGGATCAAAATACACTTGTGAATCAAATGTTGGATGAAGGGTTGGCTTTGAAAAAGCAACATGCCTCTTCTTTTGAGTCTTCTACACACAAGTTGATTATGAATGGAGAAGAGAACTGGGAAGCAACTTTTCTAAAATCATTAACTTTCAAACAAAAAAAGGCCCTACTGAGGTAAGCAAGTACCTTTTTATTTTTCAACTTATTTGATAGTGTTTGCTCATTCTGTGCTAGAGAGATTTGAAGCATAAATCATTCTGGTTATTTAATTTCAATAATTTTTGGAATTGTTTGAAGAATCCTATCTGGTTATTGTACAGTTTACATTTTTAGAATGTGTTGGAAACTGTTTGAAGAGTTTATACAAAATTCAATACTAATTTTGATTTTCTTGATTCTTTAAAAGATATTTCTTTTTATCCGTTTGATGATCATTCTTGCTTTTGAATTCGAAATGCATAATAACATATCATTTGCTGGGCTGTAATAGAAAGGATGTTTGGGATTTCCAGAATTATTTATATTTTGCAAAACAGCAATAGCGCGTTCAGCCGACTCAACAGTTGTATTTATTCTAAGAATTTCCTGCTGAACGCATTCTATCAGTTTCCGCTACAGAGCGGTCGCCATTTATGCCGAATTTATTTTATGCTACTTTTTGGTAACGAGTTGAGTAATTGACATCAGTGACAGTGAATTTGGGACGAAATTTAAATTAAAATATAGCAATAATAGTAAATGAAATATATTCGTTTACAAACATCCTGTAATGTTACTCTCAGTAAAGCTCTCTATATCTCTATTAATAAATAATCGGCTAATATTTGGAAATACATGATGAAAATAAATAGGTAAAATTTTACCTATTTATTTTCATCATGTATTTCCAAATATTAGCCGATTATTTATTATTATTTACGATGAAAGTCGCTTAGGCTAAATACGGAAGATTTTCCTTGTTGACGTGGGATTCTGCTTTTTCGAAGTATTCATGGAGGAGGTAGTTAGGTTATTTGTCCGCTGGGTGGCGCTCTGCAGTAATTCATACTGACTAGCGACTGCCAGCGTTCAATAAGACGCCTGCTATTTCGTTTGTTTGTCATCTTGGGTAGGGTTATGCGGTACTGATGATCCCTAATAAGGGTGAAACCGGTATATCGCTATCCTCCCTTGATGACATGCATTCTCCTTGGGTTGCTTTCGATTGTGAATCCTACGTAATGGCGTGGAGACCTTCTGTCTGACAATGGTTGTGTGGATGGCATTTTCCTAGTGCTGATACATTAACCAGATAAATAGTTAATATCGTATGATATAATTACTCAATTGGAAACTTTACCTATTTATTTTTATTTATTTTCTCTCTATATCTCATTACCTCTGTAAGTCGAATTTAATCAAAAATGACCTATATAACTCGAACCACGCCAATGTCTAACTATACGTAACTCGACAGAAAATCTTGTGTGTGGTGTTTTGAGTTAACGTGAGTCCACTGTAGTAATATAACCGAAAGCAAACTTGGAAATTAAAATCGATATTATAACAGAAAATTGTCTCTCATCATAACATAACCTTCAAGAAGGACCCACAGAACCTATTCCTGTCAAGAAAAGGAGAAACCCGTCCCGCAGAGATAACATTACCAAACTGATAATTTTCAGTAGCGTGAGCTACTTATGCTACAGATCTTTCTGTTGAATGCGCTCAATGACAAACATATATTTATTACAATAACATGACATAAAAAACAATTGACTTTGGATACAACTCACTAGAAATAAACTAATTTCTAACAACAATATTTTTATTTTTTACAGGAAGTTGGAAAAAATTGAGAAAAAGCTGACCAAGAAAAAGTCTAAAAAGCCTACAGATAGTGAAGAATCTGAAGATGAATATCGTCATAAGAGAAAACGGAGAGACAGTCAATCAACTAAAATGAAAATGAACCGAAAAAAATATAGGGATCAATAAGAAAATGGAAAATGAAACATGATTATCAAGAAAAATTAAAAAAGCTAAAAAAAATTAGAAATCTTAAAGTAAAATTTTGAGAACTTGCTGAATTTTCCATAAAAAATCCAGAAATACCATTTGCTATTTTTTCAAATATCTCTAGTCTTAGGAAAATCCCAATTGTACATATTTCATTGTATATAATAAATATTATAATTCAGAACAAACGTATTTTTTTATATTCCTAATAATTGTCATGAGTTATATGAATATATTTTGTGAGTATTCGGTTATAATTAAAAATATTTTTAATCATAAAAAGGTTCGAATCTCTTCATCTCACTGAGAAACATAAGACGAATATTGGATGTAACATGCAAAAGGTATGCCTTGGAACCGTGACACAATCAATTCAGTTAACTCTACATGTGAAAACATATTAACAATTTTAACTACAATTAATGAGGAACATAGTCTGTTAAAGACAGCTAATATAACAATGAAGATGGTATAAACACAACAATGTAAAATTTCATTCAATAAAAATATACAGGGCGAGTCAATAGTACTCGATATCTCTGAAGTGTAACAGTCATTCCCATCTGGATTATACACTGGTGTCTTGAAAATCGCTAAGGTTCTCCCCGTATACAAGAAAAATGATGATGACGACATTTCTAATCATTGTCCCATATCTCTTTTGAAAGTCATGGAGAAGTTGGATTATTTGAATAAGTTTTCTGAAAGCCAGCATGGCTTCTGACTCACCGATCAACCAGTACAGCTGCTTGTGATTTACTTGGTTTTATTTACGATTGTCTTGATGGCGGATCCTATTTTGCAGGGCTCTTTTTCAATAAATCAAGAGCATTCGACTGCCTTTATTTGAAGTTAATTCTGGCTAATCACACAGCCTCGGTTAACTAACTCAGCAGTGCAAAATGTAGTTCTTGAGCAGTGCTCATCACTACGCCTCAGTTAGGGGTGTTTTTCTCGAGTGGATCAAGGATTTTTTAAATAGTTGGTACTTCTATGTTCGTGTAGGCCAACAGGAATCAACTAGATATTCAGTCGAGTTGGAAGTCTTCTATTAATCAAGATAGTATTGTTTGCTGACGATACATCTTTTATAATTTCCACATCCAGTCTGTTGGAACTGACAGCCAGGTGTGAACTTGTGGTCCGCGTTTTCACTGATTGGTGTTTTCGATACTCATTAATTCTTAATGTCAATAAAACTGAAATGGGTCACCAGTTAAACTCAGAGCCCCCGGCGGTATTTTCCGTTTCCTATGGGGCTAGCGCAACCAGTTGCTCTAATCCATTAGGGAACGGAGACGCGCGAGACAGCTCCGTTCCCTATATGTGGCTAGCGCAACTCGCACATTTTTTAAACATGCTTTCTGCTTACATGCAAAAAAAATTTGTGCATATACACCTATATTGTTATATTTATGTTTAAAATGATAATTTAAATTTGTTTTCTTGAGATCAGGCATATTTTAGTTGGGTTATTCAATTTCTCAATTTAGCTCTCATTTATAATTCTTTAGATCATTGGGTAGTTTATTTATGCCCACGATAAATTGGCAGCACAATTTAATTTTTAATTCTTCTATGAATAGTTCATGCAAAAATAATAAATAGTATTCGATATTAGGATTTCATGTTAACTTCAATAATATTTGATTTCAATTGTAGGTATGAATGTAAATGTAAGCCTGCATTCATACTGAAAAAGGTACCTGTGCAAATTTATTTGAATATCTAATTTTTGAGAATGACAATCCTAATTATTATACTCTACCTAAAGAAATATTATCGAATAATTAAAAATCTCATTTTGATCACTCTTTTCCATAAAAATTTCTTATTTAGACTGTTAATTTTGGCTGTTTTAGTTGATTAAATACTTGAAAATAGTCAGTTCAAATTCTTAAAAACTATCTGGCACCCTTTCTTATATTGTGCAATTATATAATACCCAATACCTTTCGACTGAAGTAAAGTTGCAACCACACTTTTGACTTAATGTTTTTGATAAATAGCTCGTCCTTTCCGTAACAATGCCATTACCTTTATCGGTGTTTTTATTTCGAATATACAGGATTTCCCAAATTCGATGCTCACTGAAAGCATTTCGAGAACTATAAAAGACTTAGGTCCGGTTTTTTCACATGCAAATAAAAAAATTTATATGACACAATAGATAACAGAAATCAAATACTGTTTTACAGATATAGAGGAGAGTTGGTGTTTTTCAATAGGACACCTATATTTTTTAGCAGTTTTTTCGAAAAGCATCGGATTTTCAAAAATATCACCCGTTTTAGAGATATTGAGTTTTTTACTTAATTTTTTTCATGGGACACCTCATATATAAATATTTTTCATATATTTCGATATTAAATTCATTATGTGTCCAAGTATAATTCCAATTAAAAGACTCTGCTCTATATCTCCAAAACGATAATTGATTTATAATTAAATGGGACACCCTATATATGACTCGACTACAATTATACAATAGACACAAAATGCATGCGTTATAGGAGCGCAACTAGTGTATAAGTTGGGCTAACCACATAGGGAACTGAGTTGTCTCCGTTCCCTAACGGATTAAGGCAACTGGTTGCGCTAGCCCCTTATATTATTATATTAGGAAACGGAAAAATGCTTCCCGGCGGGTGATTTAAAAGTGTTCGAATTGCGTAAGGTTTCTTGGACTGTAGGTTGACGCGGTTCTCAGTTGAAGAAGCCACGTCGACTCAGTATGTTCGAGATTGAGTAGTGCATTTTTCGCCATTAGACGTCTCAAGCAAGTACTCTGATTTGTGTCTATTATTCTTAGGCCTACTCTCACCTGGGCTACAAACTTTGTGTTATGGGGAGGATCCTTCTTGAGTCATCATGCATTCATCGCACAGAAAAAATCATACGACTCATAGATACATATATATATTTTTTGACGGAATCTATGCAGTGTATTCCGTCTTAGAGAAGGAATAAAATATTATTATTATTAATTAATTCCACCTTTTCAATATTATAAACTCCAAGAGAAAGATTTATTTATAGTTTATTTTTTTACAATAACAAATATCAGAGAAGAAAGTTCAATAATAAATATAATATATAACAATAATTGGCAGTCAGACCTTATAGTCGCTTTCAATTTGATTTGAAATCAATATAGTTAATAACACTCTGAGAAAGGCCTGCTAAGTAGAATAGAATCAATCCTTGCTCTTTGGAGCCTCAATTTCTTTGGTGTTGAATCCCTGAAGCGTTATATATAATTATATAAATAATATACATATTAATATAAAAATTTTTTGTGGTATTCTTCAATTCTGTGTGAAATCATAAAGCTAATTCTTCAATTCAAGTTCTTCATCTGATTAGTTGACAGTTATCTTTTCTCACCAAGAAAAAAATCTGCATGCATGCCTATATTCATGAAATTATGTTTTTTTTATTGAAAACGAATTATGAGAATTTTATGGGTTTAATTAATCTGACAGAATATTGAATTGAATCACAATCAACATCAATTTTCATAAAATTGTGATTTTGCTACAAAACAATTTTTGTTCTCTGGTCATTAGTGATAAGCATAATAACATTTAGTTATTTCCACACCCGTATTTTTTTCGCAGTTACTTTTTCAAGCACCTTTATTACTTCAGTTATTTTAACTACTACCATAGAAAACTTTCAAACATGAATTGATTTTTGCTTTCATAGTGAAATCTTCAACATATACAGAAATATTGCATTAACATATATATAATAATATTATTATAATACTATTTCTGTTAGTAGAACGCTCTGAGATCAACAAGAGTCCCTTTTTAGAAGTACATATAATTTTTGAAAAATGTATGCAGTTTCATGAGAAAATTATATAACTGTGTACTTGCAAGCAAATTCTTTACCTTATCTTTCAAATTTTCAATAGAATTCTTTAGACTACCTAGGTAGTATGGTCGACTGGGAGGTTGACTGTGGTGCCGAGGGTACCAGGTTAAATTGAATTCTTTATTGCATAGATTCAACAGAGTCCATATTCAACAACATTTTCTTTAATGCAGCCTTTTCTTCCTCTGTTTTCAAGTTAGCACAATACTTTTCCAACTTTTGCTCTTGATATTTTTTTATGAACTGAAAACAGTGTCTAAGAGTAGCCCCAATGTACAGTGTGACAATGTGGGCTTTATATGGACCTATATTTCCTACAAAATTCATTGCACTACCGACAAGTTTATGAGGACCATGTCTACATCTAACTATTCCAATTCTCGTCAAAGCATTACAATATTTCACAATAAAGCCAGATCTACTACAGGCCACACCGAAATCACCATGTAGGTGTTGAATTGCACCAGTAATCGCACCATACAAATTAGCTGGATGTAAATTCAATGGAGCATCCTTAGGGACATCTGTTGCTTTAATTTTGATTATGAAATATCTGAAATGTAAAAATTAATACAACAATAATATATAATTGAAGTCTTTTGATTTCTTACCTATTCTTGTGTCTAACCATTTCGTCACCATTCACATATATACTTTCTATTGAATATCAGATTAAATTCACAATTCACATATATACTTTCTTAGAATATCAAATTATATTACGAATTACTTATTTACAAATTGTTTGATATAACTTCTACTCTGTTATCTGTGGAGTGTGGATAGAACTGTTTACAATTTTATTGAGGTTAAAAATAAAACCACAGAATATCAATTTGATATAGTTTTTCTTCTTTCCATCTGCTTTGTTCTTTAATGGATCTGATTGAAAAAAGTTGACAGGAAGTTGGATAATTGTTTAATGAATCTTTCTATTATACATCGTCAATGTTTCGAATCCTGTTACTTCTCCATTCTATGATAAATTAGGGCGAGTTCGGAAAGTTATGGTGGAATGGTGGATTTATGCACCGTACTAAGGACTAAGAACTATGAACTAAGAACTAAACCTAAGAATTCAGTGGCGTTTATGCACTCTCTTGTTAGTTCTTAGTTAAGGTATGCGCACGTGCTCGAACTACTTTCTATTTGTTCTATACTTTGATGTTTGACGTTGATATTTATTGTGAAAAAATTAAATTTAATTTTTTCTAATACTCCTAATACTTTTCATCGATAAACACGAATAAATAACATAAAATGATAGAAACTGGTACTCGTTAATTTTGAAAATCTAAGGGGCGCACGTGTACTTCTATATTTTACCTGAGTCCTTAGTTCTTAGTTAATAGTTAGCCTGCTAGTGTTAGTTCTTAGGAAACGTGCATAAACGCCCTCATTGATTTGTTAGCGTTCAATTCTTAGGTCTTAGTTCTTAGGTTTAGTCTTAGTTCTTAGGACTGGTGCATAAATCCACCATTAGCGCTGTTGAATGCGCTGAAAGAAATGCGCTTTACAGCGCCGAACCAGCAAAATGCTGAAGAAAGAGCGCTGCATTCTATGCTGAATTATAGATTCACGTTTTTACAACGAAATAATGGTTTTAATGTCTGTGAATTTATATAAGAAATATTATATTGTGCAACAAGTGGGGAAAGTCCAACTTTTCTCGCGAGTGTGGAAGTTTGTGGCACGAGCCTGAAAGGCGAGTGCCGCAAACACACGAGCGAGAAAAGGACTTTCTCCACATGTTGCACACTATACTTTTCCTACAACTGCACAAATTTCAATAATTCAAGTAATAGACTTGATTCAAATCAAAATGGCCTTCGTTGACAGTATGTGCTAATTTATTGCGTTTCTATAGAAACGACTCAAATGCCCAATTTCATTGGTCTACCAAGCGAGGTGTTGGCAAAGTGCCGTGGGGAATACGCTACTTTTCATAGCAGTTGTAGGAAAACTAATTTTCACGGCATGCAGAAAATTAGTTTTCCTACAACTGCTATGAAAAGTAGCGTATTCTCCACAGCTTACTCAATTTCAAAACTATGTATTGCTCATACTGTGGGAAATATTATTCCCCACGGCACTTTGCCAACACCTCGCTTGGTAGACCAATGAAATTGGGCATTTGAGTCGTTTCTATAGAAACGCAACAAATCTTCTTATACTATTTCAACGACAGTTCAAATCAATAATTAGATTAATCTAATGTATTTACCCATATAAAAGTATCTCTATTTATTGCCTTGAAAAGCGAATACATAATTATTTTAAAAATATATTCTTTTTGTTTCAAGATGAGCACATCTATGTCCGAGGTTCATCATTTATCTATCCGCTTTGTCGGTGTCGCCCCTTATTTGTCATCTGTGATTTTTGCATTCCTAATCGGTATACACTTACTCGTTGTTTTCGAATTTTTGTTTCATTCTCGTCACAAAATTTCAATACTGTAGTTATCAAAGTACTGAACTAAGTAATTCGCAGACCGTCACAGTCTCTAGCAGGGGCAAGTGGGGCGAGTGGCACCCCCTGCGAAATGGAACCACAAGGCCAGGCAATTCGTTAAGGAACACTCGGGGCAACAGCTTGGACGCATCGAGAATCGATTCTCCCGCTCAAACCCAAACTCGAAGACGGCATTGGACGAGAGAGATGATTGTGTCTTATCAATGCATATTATAACGTCACTGAGGGAGAGACAAAGACAAAGAAGTATGCCGACAAGCTGATGGAGAAATGGCTGGAGAACTATCCAGACAAATTGTTAACCGGGAAACACCTAATCGCGCAAATAAAGAACATCAAGAATCGACAACTGCTGGCCCCTGGACGAGCTGGAAGCGATAAAGGCTAGCGCAATCAAGAAATCACCAAAGAAGAAACTGGATGATATCCGGAGGAGCATTCACAGGAGAAGCAGTTCACATCACCTGACGTTGAGAACACTGTGTCATCAATGCCACAGGAGACAATACCAGAAGCGCCAATCCTTGAAATTTTGCAGCTCTTGGATGAAGAAAGCACAAAGTGGGAAGGCATCGAGTTAAGAAATAGGCCAAAAATTGAGAAATTACAACAAAATAAAGAGACCAAAATCGCTATCACAACAATGAACGATACTCTCGAGACAACACTGAGCGATATGACCACCTTCGAAGAACTCTGCCACAAAGTATATTGCGCTGCTAAAATAACCAACATCATTCAGGGCACATCATCACGAACACCAAATCAAGAAAACCGTCAACAGAGGACGCCACCATGGAAGGAACGAATAGAAAGAAGGATAACAACTCTTCGAAAAGAAATAAGCGTCCTTCTGGTTAACCGAAAAGTGAGTAAAAAAGTCGAGAAGAAAGTGTGGGCATACCCCCGAAAGTTAAAGATTGAAAAAGACGGACAACACCATCAACACCTGAGAACACATATGGAAACACTGAAGTAAAAAATAGCTGCGCTGGGAAATAGACTCAGGAGATACAACAAGAGAACTCAAAGGTATCAAGAAAACAACCTCTTCAAAAATAACCAGCGAGAATTTTTCAGGCGACTTTCGGGCGGACACAGTGACCAACAAGCTACTTCGCCTGACACGAACAAGATGCAGCAATACTGGTCGGACACCTGGACACAGGAAGGCAGCCACAACACCGAGGCTACATGGATAAAGGCGGAAAAAAGTGCACATCTTGACCTTACAGAAATGACTGAGATTACTATAACGGAAGAAGACGTGAAAGCAACAGTCAGGAGACTCAAGAACTGGTCAGTAGCTGGTGTGGATGGAATCCACAATTTCTGGTGGAAGTCACTAACAGTGACCCATAAAGTGAGCAATAAAAGACCCAACGACAATTCCTCTTTATTTTACACTTGGCACGACACTCGTAAAAACCAAGAAAGGAGATCTAAGAAATCTGAAAAACTACAGATCCATTACCTGTCTACTTGCGATTTATAAGATACTCACATCGACCATTGGCCACAAGATTAATACCCACATCAAAACTAACAACATAATGCCCTGGGAACAGAATGGATGTAAAAGTAATGCTCGAGGAAGCAAAGAGCTACTAGTAATCGATAATGCTGTCACTAAGCAGGCGAAGAAAAGGCTGAAGAATATAAATAAATAAATAAATGACGTCTTTATTTCACAAAAGAAAATAGAGAAATACATGAACCCATCACCTAGCAGCGGAAGGCGAAGTCTAGCAGACTGCTATTCAAACTCAACCCTCCCCAAACCGGCAATGAGCTAGCATCCAACAAGTACATAATAATTAACAAGTCAGCAAAATATACCTACATATAAAACAAAATATGAAATGTATACCCAATGAGCACCCGAATCCCACAGCATGAAGATTACAACCATATACACACCCTTGAAATAACATACATCGATTATTGCTCACACAACAAATACTTTTTAACTTTATACTTGAACTTATTATTATTCAACAATTTGAACTCATTCGGTAGGGAGTTGTAAAATGTTATTGACTGAAAGATGAAACTTCTCTGAAATAAAGCCGTTTTATGTCTCGGCACTATACAAATTTATCCTAAAATCTTGTAACTCTCGAATGAACGTTACTATGACGAACGAATCTCTTCCTAAGCAATAAAGGTGGAGCCTCGGCATTACAAAGAAGCTTATGAGTGAAAGTACCTAGGTGATAATTTCGCCTCGATTCCATAAAAAGACTCTCATCCTCCCTGATTTTATAACTAATAGGATCATACTTCTTTACACCATGAACACCTGAAACACGATTTCTGCACTCTTTGTATTCTATCGCGATTAATCTTAGTCAAACACGGCCCATAGATAAAATCACAATATGTGAATTGGGATAAGACAAGAGATTCACAAAGAGTTCTCTTGGTCTTCATATCAAGTATATGCCGGTTGGGGTATATAAGTCTCAAGTTTGAATATGCCCTCATGAGTAAAGTCTTTAGATGTTCTGAAAAGCGTAAATCAGTATCCATTATTAAACCCAAATTTTTAGCGACATCAGTGAATTCCAAGCGATGATTATTCAATTCAATATCGGGTGTCCCAAGGTGAGTGGCCTATTAGATTATTATGGAAACTATAGATAGTAAAGATTTCAAATTTTGTGGATAGATATTTGGCCATGTAAGGTACATTTTTAAAATAATTTCACATTTCCAGTGTTGCCGGATGTACGACAATTTGGCAACAACTTTGTTATTTTGAATGGGACATCCGGTATTTCTATTTTTTTTATGATACTCCATGAAATATTAAATCTATTCACTCTTACTTTTCCATCCCTATCTTTAACGGTTTTTGAGTTATTAATTATTTTTCGAAATTTTAGATCAAATTGCCGTATTACGAAAATGACTCTAGTTCGCTCAATATTTGAGATTTAAGTCAGAAATTTTGCAAGTCGTTAGATATTGATCTGATCTGTGTCACTGCTTTTGAATTATGGTTGTCAATAATACAGGACGGACCAAAAAAAATCATCATTTGCCAAGTTACAAAATTGTAAAAAAGTCTATTTTTTCAAATTAGATACCTAGTATATTTTTCAATTTTTGGAATCAGTACAACACACTCTACAATTTTCCTATTCACGTCCCTATACATATCTCAACTGGATTCCGAGTTATATGGCGTATATCTTTCTTGAGCCATTATTTATAGAAAAATCTCGGAACAAAACACCTGTTAGACAATAATTGTTTATTTTGACATTTATGGATTGAATATATCGATCTATGAACGACATCGAGAAAATAACAATACAAAAGAAATTAATGCTTATTGAATCAATGTGAAATCTAATAAACGCATATAACTCGGAATCCAGTTGAGATAGGTATAGGGACGTGAATAGGAAAATTGTAGAGTGTGTTGTACTGATTCCAAAAATTGAAAAATATACTAGGTGTCTAATTTGAAAAAATAGACTTTTTTACAATTTTGTAACTTGGCAAATGATGATTTTTTTGGTCCGTCCTGTAATATTGAAAACCATAATTCAAAAGCAGTGACACAGATCAGATCAATATCTAACGACTTGCAAAATTTCTGACTCAAATCTCAAATATTGAGCGAACTAGAGTCATTTTCGTAATACGGCAATTTGATCTAAAATTTCGAAAAATAATTAATAACTCAAAAACGATTGAAGATAGGGATGGAAAAGTAAGAGTGAATAGATTTAATATTTTATGGAGTATCATAAAAAAATAGAAATACCGGATGTCCCATTCAAAATAACAAAGTTGTTGCCAAATTGTCGTACATCTGGCAACACTGGAAATGTGAAATTATTTTAAAATGTACCTTACATGGCCAAATATCTATCCACAAAATCTGAAATCTTTACCATCAATAGTTTCCATAATAATCTAATAGGCCACTCACCTTGGGACACCCGATATACATATTTGATTTGAGGAAACTAGCAGTATATTTGTTGGCAAAACACATTACCTTTGACTTCCCTGGATTGAGGACTAAATTATGTTAGGTAGATAGTTCTTGCAGAAAATGTAAAATATTGTTGATTACACGAGAAGCCTCTTCATATGATTCTTTAGGAAAATGATAATATAGTTGGAAGTCATCTGCGTAAGCTAGTAATTTGCAATGGGTTATAGATATTTTATTATGTCAGCAGTATAAGTTATGAATAGCAATGGTCCAAGCACTGAACCTTGGGGTACACCAGCAAGAATTTCAGTCGGAGATGACAAAGTATTATTTCTGGATATATACTGAGTTCTGTTACTTAAGTAAGATCTGATCAATTGCAACGACGTAAGATCAAACCCGTAATATTTCATTTTAGCAATCAACAATTCATGGTTGATTGTGTCAAAATCATCTCAGTAGCGTGGATCGACTACCAAAAAGCGTTCGATTCGGTTCCACACTCATGGCTGCTCGAAATACTCAAAATCTATAAAGTCCATCCTGAGGTAATACAACTGCTAAAGTGCCTGACAGAGCCGTATTTAGGTACTAAAGTGCCTGTGGCAATATGTTAGACAGCGCCCCCCATTTTCGAAGATTTTTTCCACCCATTATATTTTCTTATAGTGTTTTTTTATTCATAATTTAAGTCATAAAAAGGTTTGAAATAATAAACATTATATAATATTATACAGGGTGTACATGAATAGTTGCGAAAAAATTCAGGGAGCAATTCCTTGTCAAAAATTAGGGTGGGTCTTTCATATAAACTTTTTTTGCGCCTCCCTCTCCTTAGTTACAGCTCTCTAAAGATGGCTCCCGAAAAGTAGTTTTCAATTTGTGAAAAGTTTATAATTTTTTTTTGTTCCATTCATTTTATATATAGTTTATTTGAAGAATCACCCTATTATTTGAGAAGAAATCTGCCCTAAATTTTTTCGCAACTCATCATAAACACCTTGTATATTCTGTTATTTTTATTGAAACCATTGAAATAGGTATATACGTTTCATATAGGTACATATGAAAAGATAACTCCTGAAGATCTTAAAACCGATCGTTATAAAATTGCCGCACTCAATAATATTATAGTACCGTTTGTCGAAGAAACACCGACAAGTTTGATAAAGCGCAAAAAACTCGTGAAAATAGGGGTAATAACACATGTCGACGCTCGACCGTAATATTTATGATCTGGACACGGCACCTTTGAACATGCCGACGCTCAAGAGAAATATTTATGACTAGATTACGGCACGCTTGGACATAGCCCTATTTATATTATTTCTTCCCTTAAACTAGAGTATTCTTGATCCCGAGATCATTTTAGGCTTAGTACAAAATTCTATGGAAGGCTAGCAATATTTTGAATGTTTCCAGATTCCTCGGCATTATTCGATGCTGGGTGTATACATGAACGAATTGTGATCTTTGAATTTATTCCGCCTGGAGCTTCAATATTTTTTTCTTTTGATATTTTTGGGCGCCCCTGTGGGCCTTGCGCCCGTGGCGAGTGCCACCTTTGCCACGCCCTGGATACGGTACTGCACTAGAGAATAGTGTACCTACCTATATAGATATAACGAGTTCGAAGGAAAAATATTTTTGAAAGCTCTTACAATATAATAAGAACTACACAAGTTCCTACAAACATCATCAACAAGATTGATACGAATGATAGCGACATGTAGACCAAAGAGTCAGATGATTGCAAGTCTCCAGAAGGAACATTTAAAATCAGTCGTCCACTTGAATCACGAGTTGAAAGTAAATTAGATCAGTTTTGTTGAAATTCAATAATTCAAAAAGGAATTAAATCTCCAGATAAATTAAAAATATCTATATATAGGGTGTCCCATCAAAAAATTAAGACGAAAAACTCATTGTCTTCAAAACGGATGACATTTTTGAGAAGCCGATAATGGAATACTTTTTGACAAATATGCAGATAAAAAACTGCGTTGAAAAATATAGGGAATATAGAAACACTAACTTTCCTCTATATTTCTGAAACGGTAATTAATTTCTATGATTTGTTATGTTAAAAAGCTCATGAATGATCAATAAGCATATATATATATATATTTGCTATCATTAAAGGTGAATTCTTCCATTGAATTTAATTTAAGTTTCTTTTTTTTTTCTTATTTTCTCAGTGCCACTCTCGAATTTTGGGTTAGGTGTGAGAACAGGTGGGGGTTGTACAGAAATGTGCAATTACCCACACTGAACCTCGCCCTATTTATTTGTATGATATATTTTCTGTAACTAATGTCTAAATAATAAAGACCTTTATTATTATCTGTCTCTGGACAGATAATAATAAAGGTCTTTATAGACCTTTATTATTATTATTATTATTATTATATCATATAAACTATAAAAACTACTGAAAAAAAAATTTTAGAATTTTTTGAATATCTCGAACAGAAACCGAAATATACCGAAATATGTATAAGAAATTGTTATTTTTCAGAAATGCCCTGTAACTCGAGAACAAATCGAGAAATCTATGATCTGGTTTCTAATATCTTATCATTTCAAAAAAAGAGGTCGGGAGACCTTGATGATTTTTTCTATATTATAGGTTTCGAGATGCTTTCAGTGAGCATCGATTTTGGGACACCTTGTACGTGACTTGCATCATAGGTATTACTTACATTGCAGGATAACTGCTTGAAAAAAATTATAGCAGTTACTTTCATTGACTTCATTTGAATGCCTCAAATCCAAAGGTAAATTGAAAAGTAAGGATATGATGATAACTCACACATTGCGTATACATTAAATTATAAAAAAATATTATAATTGATTGTAGGTAATGAAAACACTTCTTATATGAATAGAATGATAAGATCGGATAAGATGGACATGCGGAAATAGAATAGTTTCTCTAATATTTTTTATTTTTTTGAGGATTCAAAATTCTGATTGGAGAAAAACGAAAATTTATCATAGAACTGCACCAAAAACGGAATAGAAGTCGGCAAAATTTATCGAAGATTACGCCGACAAGCCCAATGTTTGAGTTTTAGCGTCAATAATTCGTAAAAAGTACTACCTATGAGTAGGGGATTACGAGTCATCTGATATATTTATGAATTCAATTAATGCATAATGCGGCACCATCGATAGTTTTTTGATGTTCAATTTGTCTGTATTTCTTTAGGTTATTTCTGATTGAATTACATTCTCTGGTACTTTTTGATCAATCTTGAAATGCGGCCCATGAATTTTGGCCCTACGACGGCCCTGCATTTAATAAATAAATACATTCCTCGCACCGATGTTATCATCAACATCATCGCTGAACGATGTCGGATCAAACGACGATTTGAATGAAATATTTTAGCTTATTTCATTTTTAAATGAATCTTAAAATGAAATAATACTTGCGTCGATAGTATATGGACCAGCCTACACGTAATATTAAAGAATGAATGAATGAATTCTATAGTTCGAGTAGGTACCATATTATCACTACCGTTTTCGAGTCGACCTTGACTTAGTCAATTGTGAAATTCAACGTCGCCTGATTCAATATTTCTCAAATTCTCAACAGATTTAGTGTGATCAAAATGGCTCTTGATTTTTTTATAGGGGTGGATGTTGGTACTGGGAGTACCAGGGCTGGGCTGGTTTCAACAGAGGGAAAAGTACTCCGTACTGCTGTGACTAATATAAAAACCTGGAATCCTGCATTGGATTATTATGAGCAGAGCTCAGAAGATATATGGTCCGCATGTGTGAAATGTATAAAGGTAAATAAATAATTAATATTTTTTTTCTTACTTTTTTTTTATCGAACGGATGTCCTGCTTGAATATGATTATATCTTAGATTTTATATAATGGTGTTTGCCATATTCAGTTGTAAATTTTATTAAATTAAAAAAGTCACTGCAAATGTTTACACCGATATTATCATACAAGAATTGTATTGACTTCATTGACTGATATGGATTGAATTTGACTGTATTTTGTATTGACCTATATTAGCTGATATAATTTTGTGTTGCTCCTCCGAGTTCGCATATCTCATCCATGAATTTCGAAGACTAAAAATTCAGCGATAAAAATACAACAATATTTCTTGAAAATTAAAAACGTATAATAGTTCACTGAATAAAAGGATTTCTTTTATTACCAAGATCTATTCATAGTAGTTCAAGAATAATTGAATTTTTAATTTATTTCATAGCGTATTACATAGCCTGAAGTAGTAATTCATGATAATTTTCAAACAGGTTTTTTATTTTCCTTCGAATTTATTTCATTGTATTGAATTGTAGAATCCTTTTTTTCTGTATTAACCGTCTTCTATAACAATTACATATATTTATTCAACTATGGTAAGATTTGTTTCAGAAAATAACAATGTTATAATTTTATGCAGGAACTGTGTGCAAACAGAATTATGATAGATTTGAAATAATAATCAGGGTTCGGCAAATATTTGATGTACACAATGATTTAAATGAAATGTTTTTGATTGGGTCACGAGTTTTAGAGTCGAATACTTGAGTTTTTCTATTTGTTTGAATTTCAGTCTATTCACAAGAGTGAAATTTCCTCTTGAAATCCACCCCAAGAAACAAAGTAATTGTTTTGGATTTGAAGGCGATGGAAAGATAACTTGAAATTCCATTGGTCCTGTTGAATGAGAAATTCCCCTGAAATGCTCCTCAAAAACGAATGGGATACGATTTGGATATGAAGGTACTGAAATTCATACAGAACAAAGGAAAGGTTAGGGCACATCCCTCAACGAGAAGCGCTAACCGTAGACACGTGTTTCGGGCTTTTGTCCCTCATCAGTACGGAGAAAAAGTGTTGGGATGAGCACATTTTGGTGGGAAACTACAAACAAACGGAGTCTACAACAGAAGCCAGCCGCCCACTTGTGGTTTCGACAGGCATACTCTATGGACAATAGGACAACAAGCAACGTCACCATGTAAGCAGCTACACCCACCTGCGTGACATCCAAGTCCAGGAACAAACATATAGGGGAAATAATGAGGGGAATTGCAAGTCAAAAAAAAGTTATAAGGACACATCTCTCAGCGATGTTGAGGTTGTTACAATATGAGCAAGAATTCCTTGAGGGCGGTCCTAAGAAATATTCTGAACTATTAGGTACTTATTGAACTTTGTTGAGGATATTACATTGAAGCATAAGTTACAGTTGGATGAACAATGGTTTTATACAAGATAAGTTTTTTCTGACTGGGCATGTTGATGCAACGAAAGAGCAGAGAAGACAATTTGACATGCACCATTTCACCCTTTTGGACGTTATTGTTCAAGTGTTGGTTGAATGTGAATTATGGATCCAAGATGCCTCATAAATATTTCACTAGGAATTTACAGGTTATATCACGTCCGTACATTTGAAGTGGCTGAACGGTTTGCACAATCCCCGTGACAAAAGAAGAGCAGCGCTCTTTTCTAGGTTCACTTTGATAAGCCATTTACTGCACCAGCACCATTCTTCCTGGCAGCTTAGGTCGTCTTGAAGGTATTAGATTGCCGATCGGGGGATTTTGACCTGACCATGATAGCAGTGTCATCTGCGTATATGGCAAGAGAGTGCGGTTAGACTTGGGGATGTCGGCTGTGAATGTTGAATATAGAAGATGATACCTACCTTGGGGGACTCCGGCTTCGAGATCTCTAGGACAAGAGAGACTTTGGAATAGAAGATCAGATGAGTTAACATCGAAAAGGGGCATAGTCGCTTTATGAAGTTTGAAAACGAGACACTCGTGCCAAAAAAATTGCGTGCGAAAAATTGCACCAGTTACCTTCAAAACTGGTCGATGTACCTATATTCCATGGCTCTGAGCAGCTGATCTGTTGTGGAGTTTTCGGACGGAAGCCAAACTGTTCATCCGGAATTATGTTCTTGAGACTGATGATATCGGCCCAGTGGGAAATGATGGATCCTTTCAGCGACTTTCCCATTTGATGATAGGAGGCTGAAAAGCCAGTGGTTTTGGAGGAATTTCTTGCTTTCCTGGCTTCGGTATAGATATCACGGTAGCTCTCTTCCATCCATCTGGAAAATATATGAATTTTAGTATATTATTACACATACCTGTAAGAGTTTCGATGGCGTTGTCTGGTAACAGTTTCAAAGTCTTTTTTGGGATACCGTCGCATCCGGAGGCTTTTCTTCTTTTGATTAGCGAAATGATATTTCTAAATTCCTCCGTGGTGGTAGGCTGTATGAATCATCTTGGTCGGTAGTTTTCCATAAGATCATCTTCACGTATTTTTACTCTTTATCCATATGGTCTAGGTCAGCATCAGCTATGTTCGGTCTGCATTAGAGTTGCAGCTATCTTCATTCTGCCGGTTGATTCGTGGATTGGTGGTGGAGGCTTGTATTCTGATTTCAGAACTTTCGCCATTGTCCTCGAACAGAGATTCTGACATGGCCCATTTCTGAACTACTTCCCCTTTCTGAACTCCCACTGGATTTGATTGGCCGTTGTTATATCGTTTTGGGGTTCGAGCTCAGTGCTTTCAAGGCTAGGAGGTCGATTTTCCTATTGATGTTTTTGAAGGAATTTCTTGACTTCAAGATGAAAATCACGTTGGCATTCTCCTATTCATCTAGAAAATATCCGAATTTTAGTTCATGTTCAAACATACCTGAAAGAGCTTAGACAGCGTTGACTGGTATAGTATATCCAAAGTCACTTGGAGGAAGCCTGAATATTTCAATTATACAAGGGTTATCTAAGTTTTCAAAAATTCCTTTGGAATTTATGAAAATATTGCTATCAATACTCTCAAATAAACCCCGGTATTTAGCAGACCGTCTTGGAAACAAGAATGTCCCGATTTGATCGATCTTATTGGCTGAATATTTCCCCTCGTATTCCCCTTTCCACTTTGAGAGCGTTTTTGGTTACACTCATTGGCTGCATCTGTCACTTCTTAATTACTTTCCAATAATTCGCATAGACCAGTGTGGTCCATAGGGGTATTATTGAAAGGCATTTTTACGTAGTTTTAGTTCGTTGTGTGACTGATGCTTTTAATGATTTCGACTATGATGTTTGGCACAAATCTACGGTTTATGTAAAAAAAGATGAATATTTCGCAATCAAATCTATTCCTCCATTTACTTTCAAAGTCAGAATTGATATAGTATGGGTTCTGAAGAAAATGATTTCGCATCCTAATAAATATCTTCATTCCACTGAAGGAAGAATTGATTAAAATGAGATTAACCAACAAAATTTTCATTACATTTTCTGATTTTTAGCAATGTTATTACTGGTTTGAGAAATCATGAAGAATATGCATATGATGTTGAGGCTCTTATACGTCAAATCAGCAGCTACGTAGCCAGATCGAAAAATCAATCAAGTATTTTATAGAAAATAGAAATATTTCACCATTTCCTGCCATCAGTCGGGACAGTTCTAATAATATGTTATACATATATCTTTGAATATTTATTCTGATTCTGAATACGAAAAAGTTATCGAGGAAGAACTAAGGAAATACTACAATTTCTAACTGAGTGAAGTGGTCTATGACTCGGTCTATGACTTCCGGAAAACATAGAAACTAATATTGAAAATTAGATAACTAAATTTGACATTTCATGAAATGTCATTAATTATTCGTAATTGAAAATTTTATTGGTTTATGGATTTCCAACCATCTTAACGAATAATTTATTACAATTCATGAAATTTCGACTTTTTAATTTCTTTTTATGTTTTCTGGAAGTCAAAGACTACTCCATTCAATGAGAAATTGCAGTTTTCCTTAGTTTCAAGTTTTTCCTCGATAACTCTTTAAGTATAGGATTTGCTTGAGACTTCTCTCTTTTCATACCTACGTAAAATTGACTGAATGAATAAAAAATATAGGTTTTTGCAAAAAACTTTTCATGAGATATCTATGGGAATCTCTTCAACTTATGAACCGTTGAGCTCATACTCAAGTATTGCCATATTGCTGAAATTATCATCAACCAAGCTATCTGATAATGCAATGATATACTGGGTGTGCCGTTTGAAATAAGAAAGTAGTACTCTGTTTCCAGTATAAAAGGAAATTGTATAAATTTCCAGCACAAAATAATTATTAGTTTTCCATAAATGTCTAATAGGCCATCGCGGTGAATCACCCTGTACATCATTATCATTTAGCCTTCTGCTTCCACTGAGGGACATAAATTTCGCCTTAAAATAACGAAGAAATAAAATTCAATTCGGCAACGTAGCTGCTAATTTGACGTAGAAGGATGTCATTCCAGGATCTCAAGGTCATGCACCTATTCTACCCTAGTTTGTCCTATCAGAGAGAACATTTCCGAATTCATCTCAAACACTTTCGTGCTCTTATAATTCTATGCAACGATCAGTTCATCATCGTTGATAACGTTCCTTGATAGTATATTACAGGTCGAGAATAAAGAATAATCAAATTATAACACCGTAGAATGACAAAGTATCATTTTTGATGTATCAGAAAAAGTTACTCACGTCACAAATTTTCTGAAAGAATCGATATCTGAGTCCCATACATATCTACGCAAAAATATTATTTTCAACTCAAGGGTTTGAAAAGTGTGCGCCTATGGTTTATGACTGTTTTGCAATTATCTCTGGCCAAGCGTTTTTATAGACTAGTTCAAGTGACTTTGGATATACTATAACAGTCAATTATTAATTGAGATATTTGATGTTCTCTTTTTCGAACGTTTTCAGCAAGATCATCTTCACGTATTTTTCCACTTTACCCATATGGTCTTGAACTGCATAGGCTATGGCTAGCCTCCGAGTACGATAGATCTTTGATGATTTTTCACAAGTTTGATGCATTTCAAGGACCCAATCAGCGAAATACAACGTTGCTGGAGATCGACCGGCTTGAGTTCTTGTGTTAACTAATTCCCAAGATTCTGGGTTTTCTTCAACACTACGAGCTTCTGCAGCAATATTCTCTGTTGTACTTGACACTCGAAAACCATTATTCACATTACTAACATATCTCAAGAGCTCAAAATGTCCTGTATTCCATTTGAAACTTTAACAAAACCACATGTAATGCATTATTTCATCCAATTTTCAGGAGGTTACAAAAGGAGTGGATCCCAAAAATATCAAAGGAATCGGTTTCGATGCTACTTGTTCTTTAGTTTGTTTTGATAAAGAAGGAAGACCCTTATCCGTGAGCAGTACAGGTTAGTACACTGAGAGAAGTGTTTATTTGATATTATCGAAAATGCCTTATAGTTAATAAATCATTTATTGGATATATGGACAAATAAATATTAGTTTCATGGAAATAAATAATTTATTTGAAATCCCACCCATAATCATCATTTATTATTACACTATACATTTATTTACGCATAACTTATATTAATAATGCTGAAGAAATATCCATTTGAAGGAAATAAATATAGTTGAGGTTAATATATCATCGAGTAATAATTAATAAACCTTATTTATATGTTATATGTATCCATGCTGAATAAAAATACCATTTCAATTCAGTAATAGTTAGCGTATTTCTCTGATAATTATTTTGGTTGTTTCTATTATCCGATTGTTAGGGTCTGAGAAGAACCGTTTACCAAACTAGGTATTTCTTTAGAGTTCATATTGGGGGTATCCGGGTTTGAACCCTAGTCATCTTGATTGCATCTGTTCACTCTAATCACTGTTCTGCCAACATCACTAATAACTAAGCTGGTACAAACGATCTGAACCCAAAATTAGTATAGATATGCTAAGCGGCGTTCAATAAGCCCATAGTAATACAGATTTTATGTTTAAAAAGGAAATTCAAATCAAAGGAAGAGTTCAAGTACATATCCTTCAAGGAGATGCGCTTCTCTTTGAGGGATGTGTCCTTAAACTTTTCCACAGATTGGATCGCTTGCTAATTATTAATTAATCCTATATTCTGAGTGAATGAATTATTGAATTCTTGTAAGAGTTTATTCATAAAAAGCAAATATTCGTTAACTACCAGTTGAAAATTTGTTGACACTGAATTAATGTTATTTGTGAAGATAACGTAAGTTCATGAAAATTATTTATGACCGAAATATATTAAATATTATCAAATACCTTTTAAACATATATTTTATTCTCTATTAATAAACTTTTTTCAAATGTAAATCTGGTGTAATAGTTATGAATAAATAACGTCCAAATAAGTGCTTTATTGATAAAAAAATATGGATTTCTCTCAGTGTATAAAATTTTCTTTTTTTGCGAAAACTGTATCTCCAGGCTACTCCATATCCTCTTTTTGAAACCTTGTTCAAAATGTTTGTAAATTTCGAATTTTGAGTCGAGAGTGATTTAAAATAATTGAGTTCGACTCAAAGAAGAAGGAGAATTCGAGGTCAAAATCAATTATATCCGTCTATTCGCCGCGTACATGGAATGTGCTAGAGAATTTTTTGCAAAAGGTTCAAGGATTGAATATCTCACCATTAACGTACTCAAGTTAATATTATTATGGCGTACTTCTTCGTTTTCTCAAGAAAATTGTTCCAAAAAATGGATGAATGATTGAATGATATTGTGTTGACAGTGTCTCGTGTTTACATGGCATGTCATACCCCATCAGGAAATTTTAACTTCAGATTTTTTCAATCTGCTTCATATATCTATATCTACATCTGCAGTCTGATCATATTATACCCATATTTTTCAATTGCAGGAGAAAACACGAGAAATGTAATTTTATGGATGGATCACAGAGCTAAGGAGGAAGCTAAGGAAATAAATTCGAAAAATCACCAAGTACTCAAATACGTAGGAGGAAAAATTTCTCTTGAAATGGAAACTCCTAAACTTCTCTGGCTCAAAAAGAATTTATCTGAAACCTGTTGGCGAGAATCAGGATATTTTTTTGATCTTCCAGATTTTCTCACATGGATGGCGACTGGAAATGATACAAGGTAGGTAAAGTTGGATGTTGAAACGATGGTTGTTATTGATGTTTAAATTCACACACACATTTTTCCTATTTATCCAAAAAGACTAAAAACTTTAGTTTGAATAACAACATTCCTTATTCATTAAGGCGATTTATCTTTCCAAGGAAAAATTTCACTAATTAATTATATTATATATATATATATATATATATATATATATATATATATATATATATTATTATTATATAACAATGTTATAGGTTTTAAAAGTGGAGTAATATTAAAAGCGGTCAATAATTGATTTGCCTATTATTGAGGGTTTCGTTTAATCTAATACCAATAAATTTAATCCGAGGATAAGTGAAATGAACAGAAATGAAAGATTTAACTCGAGTTGAAAAATAATCTTCCACATGTCTGTGAGAATCAATAGCGAATAACTTAATTTGGAAAGAATGTCCATGATCTCAATAATATGGGTATATACAGGGTGCCCCGGGAAGAATGCGACAAACGAATACCATGAATTAAGGAGGTGCGTCAAGTTGGTGATCCACTCCCAGAATTTTGGTATCAAATTGTTTGGGTATTTTGTGCCCATTTTGTGCCAATTTTTGCCGTATTGAAAAAATTTTGTGCCCATTCGGTTTTCGAGATATTTCGAATTTTTCCCGTGAGTCACCAACTTGACGCTGTGACTCGTACATGGAAATTTTCAAATTTTTTTATTTGGTTATTTTGTGCCCATTTTGTGCCAATTTTTGCCGTATAAAAAAAATTTTGTGCCCATTCGGTTTTCGAGATATTTCGAGTTTTTCCCGTGAGTCACCAACTTGACGTTGTGACTCATACATGGAAATTTTCAAATTTTTTTATTTGGGTATTTTGTGCCAATTTTTGCCGTATAAAAAAAATTTTGTGCCCATTCGGTTTTCGAGATATTTCGGGTTTTTCCCGTGAGTCACCAACTTGACGCTGTGACTCTTACATGGAAATTTTCAATTTTTTTTATTTGGGTATTTTGTGCCAATTTTTGCCGTATAAAAAAAATTTTGTGCCCATTCAGTTTTCGAGATATTTCGAGTTTTCCCTGTCAGTCACTTACTTGTCGGACGGAAATTTTCTTATTTAGATAAATTGTGCTCATTTTGTGGCGTATGGTATGGATTTTGTTCCCCTACAGTTTTCGAAATATTTGTACTTATTCCAGTGCGATGGATAAATGTAGCACACTTCATCGACGAGCATTGTATTATAAAATTATGCTTCGGATAAATCTGCATTTGCATAACCTCATATGCAAATGCGTATAAATTTGTGTCTCAAATGATATATTTTTGCCTTGCAGTGCATATTTACTAATTTTCGGTTTTATTTGCATATTTCCAAGATAAAATTTGTTTTCAAACCAATAGAAATAAGCCAAATAGAATCGTACGTCGAGAATATATTTGACAAATCCCAACCAACTTTTATGAGCTATTGACTACTAAACCCCTAAGGAAGGGAGTGTTTGGAGAAAATATTTATTCCCATTGCTAATATTACTAACATCTGGTAAGTATTACAAGGGAACACATAATCGATGTTAACTTGGTCAACTTCAAAAACAAAATAATCGAACAATGGCAGAGCAGATGGAACGAAACTGAAAGTAAATTAAGAGAATTCAAACGATGTTCAATATTCTTTAAGACAAAATAAAGACGGTAAAATAAGTCTGACAAACACATGTGCTTTCGATTAAGTGATTCAAGGCCTTGTAACAAATGTTTGTGTCAACCAAGATGAATTGAACAAGGGCAGATTTTACAAGTGATTTGTAACAGAAAATGTCATCAATCACATGGTCGAAATGTTGGCGGTAATTCTTCAATTGAACATTTCTTGATTTCACGGAATTTATCACTTTTTTCCATAAAACCAATTATATCATATTCATTTCAGCATCCTCATCAAATTTGATCATATATTCCGAAAGAGCATTAAATTTGCCTTAATATGAAAAGTCATTGGCAAAAGAGTTTTACTGACGAGAGTGGTGAGGTAGTGAATATAAATATTCTGAAGAGAGCGAAATAAGTCGTATCAGTCCAATCGTTTTATGAATGAACAACTATTAATGGGAATATGTTTTCTTTGCAGTAAAAACTTCTTCATTTAGTAGGCTTTCGAACGGCATATCAAAGTTTTGTGCTAGCTACCTTCCTTCTGCTGTAATATCATGGCTAACGCGATGACAATGACAAAGACAAAAATACTCAAACTTTCCTTTGACCTAATTCAGAGCTTCTTTCGTTTGGATAGTGAGATAATTCTCATGGAAATTAATAATTTCCACCAAACTTAATATTTCATACAATATAAACAGGTATTTCAAAAGATAACCAAATTTGATAATTAAATACAAAAAAATATGAACGAAACAGATGAAAACATTAGAATAATTGTTCAAAATGTCCTCTCTTTTGTTCAATACATTTTTCGCATCTTTTTCTTGTTGAACCCTCCACTCTTCGAAGTTCACTACGTTTTTGATGCATTCGTTCACACAACTGAACGCGAATTTGTACACTTTCTCTTTAAAGTATTCCACACATAAAAATCTAAAGGGTCAGATCGGGGCTCTTGGGTGGCCATCTCACTGGACCGTATCTTCCGATCCAACTCATTCCAAAATATTGGTTCATTAATTCCGCTACATTCCGACATGGCCGGGCAGCCATCCATCTGAAACCAAACATTTTGTCTGGTAGGCATTTGGTCTAATATGCCTGGTAGGTTCTCTATGAAAATATTTTTGAATTCTTCAGAATTAAGACGATCTGGAAGAATGACTGGACCAAAAAGTCCGCCCATCATCAGTCCCAAACATACTTTTAACCTTAATTCATGTTGGAAATGGGTAACAACAGTCGCATGTGGGTTTTCCCTTTTCCATAAATGGCTATTTCGAGTAGCAGGTGGCGGTTGAACTTATTTGATTTAATTCGGTAAAAATAACTAGAAATTAATTCATTTTTTTATGAAACATTGAGTTCAATAGAAATAAGTATTTCCATGTGAATTATTTCAATATCCAATCATAAGCACCTCCGAAATAGAGCAAAGGAAAGTTCGAGTATTTTTGACTTTGTCATTGTCATCACGTCAGCCATGATATTACAGCAAAAGGAAAGTAGCTAACACAAAACTGGATATGTCATTCGAAAGCATGCAAAATGGAGAAGTTTTTACTGTGAAGAAAACATATTCTCAATTTAAGGATATTGGGTGTGGTCGTCAAACTCTATAAGATAAGATTTATTGTACCATCCTAGCTTTCGGTCATCATTGTGTGACCATCTTCAGGGAGCTGAAATATACATTCAGTGAGACAAAAACAACAAACATGACTTAAAACACTCACATCAGTTCGAGATGTTGAGGAGTTAATAGTTGAAAATGCTTCAATGGTCTGATTATTAATCTGGAAACTACGATTTTTCATTCAGTATTATCTCTCAAAATTATTTAAAACATATTCTCATTCATAGTTTTTCTTTCATAAAACGATTGGAAAGATACGACTATTTTGCTCTCTTCAGAATATTTGGATTCACCACTTCACCATACTCGTCAGTGAAAATCTTTTGCCACTCATGACTGCTCATATGAAGGCAAATTTAATGCACTTTCGGAATATATGATCAAATTCGATGAGGACGCAGAAATGAATAAGATATAATTGGTTTTATGGAAAAAAGTGATAAATTCCGTGAAATCAAAAAATGTTAAATTGAAGAATAACCATCAACATTTCGACCATGTGTTATATGACATTTTTTGTTGCCAAACACTTGTATAATCTCCCCTTGAAGTAGGGCCGTTTCAAAAATGTACACCCTGTATATTGTTCAATTCATCTTCGTTGATTTCAGCGAGAAACTTGCTATCACAAAAATTTGTTGCAATCAATGGATCGAAAGCACATGTGTTTGTCAGACTTATTTTTCCGTCTTTATTTTGTCTTAAAGATATTGAACATCGTTTGATTTACTTTTTTCTTAATTTACTTTCAGTTTCGTTCCATCTGCTCTGCCATTGTTCGATTATTTTGTTTTTGAAGTTGACCAAGTTAACATCGATTATGTGTTCCCTTGTAATACTTACCAGATGTTAGTAATATTAGCAATCGGGATAAATATTTTCTCCAAACACTCCCTTCCTTAGGGGTTAAGTAGTCAATAGCTCATAAAAGTTGGTTGGGATTTGTCAAATATATTCTCAACGTACGGTTCTATTCGGCTTGTTTCTATTGGTTTGAAAACGAATTTTATCTTGAAAATATGCAAATAAAACCAAAAATTAGTAAATATGCACTGCAAGGCAAAAATATATCATTTGAGAAACAAATTTATACGCATTTGCATATGAGGTTGAGCAAATGCAGATTTATCCGAAGCATAATTTTATAATACAATGCTCTTCGATGAAGTGTGCTACATTTATCCATCGCACTGGAATAAGTACAAATATTTCGAAAACTGTAGGGGAACAAAATCCATACCATACGCCACAAAATGAGCACAATTTATCTAAATAAGAAAATTTCCGTCCGACAAGTAAGTGACTGACAGGGAAAACTCAAAATATCTCGAAAACTGAATGGGCACAAAATTTTTTTATACGGCAAAAATTGGCACAAAATACCCAAATAAAAAAATTTGAAAATTTCCATGTATGAGTCACAGCGTCAAGTTGGTGACTCACGGGAAAAACTCGAAATATCTCGAAAACCGAATGGACACAAAATTTTTTTTATACGGCAAAAATTGGCACAAAATACCCAAATAAAAAAATTTGAAAATTTCCATGTATGAGTTACAGCGTCAAGTTGGTGACTCACGGGAAAAACTCGAAATATCTCGAAAACCGAATGGGCACAAAATTTTTTTTATACGGCAAAAATTGGCACAAAATGGGCACAAAATATCCAAATAAAAAAATTTGAAAATTTCCATGTATGAGTCACAGCGTCAAGTTGGTGACTCACGGGAAAAACTCGAAATATCTCGAAAACCGAATGGGCACAAAATTTTTTCAATACGGCAAAAATTGGCACAAAATGGGCACAATATACCCAAAACAATTTGATACCAAAATTCTGGGAGTGGATCACCAACTTGACGCACCTGAATTAAGGTCATCATGGAGGACCCGTATCAAGAGAGATTCCCTTCTGAGTGAATTTTTTTTAGTTCAATAACTGTTCAATAAATGCACCGAATCATTAAAAGTTTTGAAGTTTTGTCACACTTTACTATCGCCTTCCTAACAATATTTCTGAAATCGAATAAATCAGATCCAGACTAGGAACATTTTAGACTTTTTCTATTTTCGTGAATATTGAATCACACTGTAGGTTAATATCATGATTTTTTTTTGTAACCACAAAGAATTAATTCATAATCAAAATTCTAAACCTCTGCTTGCCAATGTCATACAGGGTGACCCTTGGTCACCCTTAAGAATTTCCTTATGAAAGAAATTTCATAGTTCGATAAATCATGAATTTATCGGTAGAATCATTTTGAAAATTGCAGTTTTTTCACTCTTTGCGAATGCCTTCCTTCAATATTTCAGAAATCGACTTCTTTTCTTCTCATGAATATTGGATCACACTGTACGTGAACATATGATTTTTTTCGTTTTCGTAACCACAAAATGTTAATTCATTATAAAATTCTAAATCTCCGGCTTGGTACCGTCATACAGGATGATCAATAAACATTTCCCTATGAGTGGAATTTTGCAGTTCGCTATTCACTTGGAATGAAATCAACAATTCCCGTTATTTTCACGTAAGGGCTCAGGATGATCCAAAGTAAGTGATTCATAAAAATTCCCAAGTAAAATTCTCGATGAATTTTTGGTGCGGTATCTACAACAATCGTTTGATTTGCCCTAATATTTTTGAAAATAGGTAGACAGGAGATATTTATGGAAATTTTTAGGAATAAAATGCAAAGGTGCAAAGTGATTAGCGCTGAAAGGTTTCTGACTTCAAGTCAGTGTTTATTCTTTAATTGTCTGATGAATGATTTGTCAATTTTGTTCAAATCCATGGTATTTGTAGGTCTCACCCGATTTAATAACTTCTATCTTTTATCTGTCGAAAGGGCGATCGGTTCAATTTGAAATTTTCTAAGCTGTGATTTCCGATTTTTATCAGATTCACTAAACTCCTGTATCTTTGTTATAGAACGGAATAGCTCCTTGAAATTGTTTAGGGTTGTAGGCTGAATCATTCTGTTTTATAGACTACAGTTTCATAGGTATTGGATTAATTCGATTTGTGAATAGGTCATTATGTTCGCTTGTTTGCAAATGGACATATGAGGCATCAGAAGACGGTACTCATAAATGGAACACTTCATATTTTCGAGAGATAGGACTGGAAGATCTTGGGATTAACAACTGGAAGAAAATTGGTTCATTTGTTCAGAATCCAGGATCTCCAGTAGGTAATGGTTTGTCTAAAGAAGTAGCAGAAGAGTTAGGATTGACGACTGGAACTCCAGTTGGGACTTCCATGATAGACGCACATGCAGGAGCTCTTGGAATGATTGGATGTTCTGTTGACGGTTTAGACGATCATTATTCCACAAAATTGAGTAGGTATATTATGGAAAATTAATTACTATTGGTTCTATGAAGTATATTTTGAATTTTATCGGTCATTATATTAAATACCAGATAGAATATTCTTATGGTGCGTTCAGACGGCGCCGGTAGTACTCGTGAGTACCACTCGCGCAGTATAAGCCCAAAATTGAATTAAAACTTTATATTTCATTAATATTTATGGTATAATTTTCAAATTCACACTTGACAAAATCAGGTGAAATTTTTTGGACACTCTTCTCATTACCATTCTCTTTTTGATATCTAAATTCTGAGAAATAGGGACTAACTTTCATTGATAAATGGTATATTTGTTGAGTTTCTGGATATTTTTGATATTATGTCCGAATTATGACAACTATAATCGTTGTACAAAATCTTATTGACCATGTTATTTTTGTTAGAAAGACTGTCGCCAACATAACATTCTGAGATGGTATCCGATTTCCAGCCCCCGTGTCTCTGTCTCTCTTTAGCACAAGGACGTATACTCCAGTATTGGCTAACAAAGAAGCTTAAGTTCGCCTAAATGAATGCTCAGTGTGAGTCTCGCTATTTGGCAACCCCAGAAAATTTTTAATTTTGCTTGGAATCAATGAAAATGTGTTAATTCAAAAGGTTGTCCTGAGTGTTTTCCATTTTGATACCGTATAAAAAAACCATTGACATAGAATTTCCACGTATTCATTGAAAACTTTCAAGTGACATAGGGGAGACCCTATTAAAAAAAAGTTCTAATAATTTAAATCTTTACTTGGCGTGTTTTTCTGTCATGTTTCATTGCTACATCAATAAATAAATGATAGGGGCAAAGTAGGATACTTAGTGGGGCAATCTACTTCATCGTCTTCGCCGACACACGAGCAATGTGCCCAACGATTGCATTTTTTTCACCTAATCCACCTTTCATTGGACTGAGACCATAGGTACCCACAATACATACATTCAGCATCTTCGTCGACGTCAAAAGATATATTTTCAATTTGCTTACAATTTTTCAGTTTTCTTTATCGTAATTTCATCCGATTTACCTTCTGAACTTTTAGTTATATCTCTTTTGCAGGCCAAGTTTCCTTTTGTTTTTCAACTAATTCATTTTTGTAAGGCGATTCCGAAATTATTGCTGTTTTTCCTCTGCGTTTTTTAACCCGTTGCGATCTTTGTACTTCTATAGCTAAGGGTAATATGGTTTCAGGCGAGACCCCACAGGCAGATATTTTTGGTAGAGTATTTAATAATTCCTGAAAAACTGAATTTCGGAGTGCTCAATTGAAGAGCCGGTTCAAGAGATTTTTGTATGTCGTACCTCCTTATTCTTCTTATTATTTATTCCTGAACACCCAGGCAGCAGTAAAATTTGAGAATAACAGCCAGACAGGAACTGTCATAACACCAGAGGAAGTAAAGCATGCTATCAAGTTAGCAAAGACCAATAAGGCCTCGGGTCCTGATGAATTGCCAAACTAATTGATCAAGCTGATAACAGAAGAGCAAATTGATGTATTAGTAGACTCATTTAATACAATATACGAAACAGGCATTATTCCTAAGGAATGGATGAAATCAACATTTATTACCTTTCCCAAAACACCTAGAGAAAAAGAATGCACAGAATAAAGAACAATTTGCTTAATGAGCCATGTTCTCAAAATATTCTTGAAAATCATACACCAGAGAATCTTAAAAAAACTGAAACGAGATATCAGTGATTCCCAATTCGGCTTCAGGAACTCGATGGGAACAAGATAGGCACTTTTTACCTTCAATGTGTTGGCTCAAAGATATATGGATATCAATCAACCACTATATGTTTGCTTTTTAGACTACAATAAAGCCTTTGGTAAAGTACACCATGACAACCTGATGCAGCTCCTCAAAGTAAAAGATCTAGATGATAAAGATATCCGGATAATAGCACATTTGTAGTTCAATCAAACGGCTAATATCAAATTGGGTCAGAGGACATAAAAATAAAGCGAGGAGTGAGACAGGGGTATGTATTGTCACCACTTTTATTCAATCAGTACTCTGAGAGCATAATTAAGAATGCATTGGCGGCATAAAAGTTAATGAAAGAGCAATCAACAACATAAGATATGCCAACGACACCAAACTCATTGTAGAGTCGCTAGCAGACCTACATATAATAAAAGATCGAGTGGTAGAAAATATCGAGAAATGTGGCCTCACATTGAATGTGAAGAAAACAAAATTTATGACCATAACGACAACAACGACCTGGGTGTTTATGGATTGAAGAACAGCCAGTGGAAAAGGCGAGGAAGTATAAATACCTTGGAACAATTGTCAATGAGAGTAATGAGTGTATGGAGGAAATTCGAGTGCGAATTGGCCGAGCCCGAAATGTATTCAATAAGATGAGAAAAGTATTTTGTGGAAAAGATCTCAGTTTGCAGCTCAAGATTAGGTTGTTAACCTCTATGGAATGGAGGCTTGGACAATAAAGCAGGATATTAGTAATCGCCTGCAGGCTTTCGAAATGTGGACGTACACGAGAATCCTCAAGATAAGGTGGATAAACAAAGTACCAAATACAGAATTGCTCAAAAGAGTGGGTAAGAAAAGGGAAATACTGAACAAGGTGAAGATTGGAAAGTTGCAGTATCTGGGTCATGTGCTGAATGGGGAGAAATATACCTTATTTCAGATAGTGATACAGGGAAATATACAGGGAAGAAGGAACATCGGAAGAAGGAGAATCTCCCAGTTAAACAACCTGTGACAATGGTACAAGTGCAGTTCTGTTGAGTTGTTTATGGCTGCAGTGTCGAAGATGAAGGTAGCCGTTTTGATATCCAACCTTCTGAGAGGAGAGGTTGTGGAGACTTGGGTCGAAGAGCCAGTTCGGGGGTGGTTTGCTTTGATTGCACCGCTGCCATTGGGTTTTCTGGATTATTGGTCGTTTCATCTGATGTAAATCTGCATCTGTGAAGATGTTTGGTCCGAGAAGCCAAATTCCTGTATACATGTATAAAGGAATTAACTTCAGTTGTTATAGTGTCAGCAGCAATAAACGCCTGTCCAAACCAACTAGCAGTGTGAAATTGAGTAATCAAACGATCTGGATGTGCTCGTAATAATTTCTTGACTTCATTGCTGTAGTAGGTGCTGAGGGGTTTCATGAAACCAACCATACGATGAATATGGGACATTGTAGGGTACACAATAAACGTTTCCCACTTTGCCCTAGTCCTGGCATTCAAGAACGATTATTTTCACATGTAACTACTTTCATCAACAGAAAATAATTGTCGTTAACCTCCACAAGAAATCTATTAATTTCTTCAACGGTAAAAATATTCGACTTTCTAGCTTTATAACCATCATTCTTTTCTTCAAAAAGACTTTCCGAAGAAATTCCGAAATATCTGTAGGATTTCACGTATGCCTACTTATGCGTTTCGTCCCTGGCACACACACCGGACTCATCAGTGTGACTTTGGTATATTTGTGTGTGCCGTGTCACAGACGCTTGGGGAATTTATTATTATCAGGAGCCGCCGGGACTCGAACCCGGGGCCTTGTTGCATCTCGGTGAGTGAGAACACAGTCTTAGCCTCTAGGCCACTGGGTGCTGTGTTTTATTATTGTTGCTATGTGGGCTTTATGAGAAGCCGCCACATGACTCCCTCCCCAGTGACGGAGGAACGAAACCTATGCGTGTTACGAGGTCATCGGTGCAGCTGGGTGATTGCCGCCTAATCAGAGCTGCACCTCGCGGCATCGTGCGGACGGTGAATGCCGCCTATTCAGGTCCGCTATACCGCGGCAGACCAAGGAGCACGTATTGCACGTCATGGGAATGGGCGTCTAGAGTTTCGTTGGAAATTGCAGATATATGGGAGCTATGCATCAACCTTCTGCTTTCCAGGACACATCGTTAAGATGGCCATTCCCATCACGTCGGGCTTGCATGCTGTGACGACGGAAACACGAGGCTCGGCGTGCCATCGGCTCTAGTGTCCGACGGACACCCCAGTAGCCGTAACGTTGAGCGGGGCAGTGAGTCGCCTCTGCACTCCAACGCCGCAGTTTTCCGCCATCACGTCGGGGTCACCAATGTAGGATTTCACGTATGCCTACTTATGCGTTTCGTCCCTGGCACACACACCGGACTCATCAGTGTGACTTTGGTATATTTGTGTGTGCCGTGTCACAGACGCTTGGGGAATTTATTATTATCGGGAGCCGCCGGGACTCGAACCCGGGGCCTTGTTGCATCTCGGTGAGTGAGAACACAGTCTTAGCCTCTAGGCCACTGAGTGCTGTGTTTTATTATTGTTGCTATGTGGGCTTTATGAGAAGCCGCCACATATCCATATTGTTTTCAGTAAACAGTGCAGCGTTGACTTCAATAAGGAATAAACTCGCTGGCGACTTTAGTGATTGGCTCTTTTCCATGAAATATGCCAGCATTGTTGATTCCAGTTTTGAGGTTGAATTCATTTTTAAGCACCACTTTTTCACTGCACTTATATGCTGTTTGGTACCTAACGTTTTTCATACAAATTTTTCGGTAGAAGAAATGTTATCTGAAAGCGTTGTAATAAACTACGTCAATTTTTGTACTTTCATTTATCACTAATAGGAAAATTTGAAAAATTAATTTTTGTGGATAGTATTTGCTTTGTACTCGATTATCTTGAAAATGGCACATTCTATGAAAATAATTCAAGAGACCTTTCCTTTAAATGTTGTTTTGTTTATTTCATCAATGAAACAATTTTTTCGAAAAAGATACAGTGGTGTAGATTTTCAGCTAGAAAAGAATAATCGCATCCCTATATCTACGCCACTGGATAGGTTCGGCAAGAGACTCTTAACTAATTCGAAACATTACATCTTCATATCAAGATTTCAATGAAAATTAAAACGATGAATGTAATAACAATAGAGTTAAAAATAAAAAACTGATTATTTTTCAAACTTTATCACCCTGTACCTATTTCGAAAACGAATCTTGTTAGGATATATGATTAAAGTAACTTTTTTTTAAGAAAAAAATTGTTCTATCCAACGCCGAAGTTATTTCATTAAAATCTGGACCTCCATTCATACAGGAAAGTGAAAAAATCGACCCGAGCCATATCAGTCGAATACGGTGGTTCTTTTAGGTTTAATAAGCTCTTGATCAGAAATGAATCATTGTTTGTTAGCTCAAATTCATGAAGTTTCTCCACAATCAGGTCTTTTTTTCGATCAAATGAAGCACTTTCAGCGTTTCGGAAATTGCATACCTATAATTATAGAAATTATTTATTTTAGATAAATTACATAATATGACATTATAACTCTCGTCAGTATGAAGGTTGAGCTACCAAAGTGATAAATGAAATTTGACGGAGTTTTTGAATAATCAATTCATAGTATTTTCTGATGAGATGTATTTTGAAGAATTTATTCTTCATTATTAACACTGAAATTTTATATTCAGGTTTAATTTGTGGAACGTCAACTTGTCACATGACCGTTTCGAATGATCCTGTGTTTTGCCCTGGAATTTGGGGACCATACTACAGTGCTGTTGTTCCTGGTATGTGGTTGAATGAAGGAGGTCAAAGTGCCACAGGGAAACTGATAGACCATGTTATAGAAACACATCCAGCTTCGGCCGAAATCCAAGCAAGAATTGGACCAAAGTAAGTTTTCATAATGAATGGTTGGCACGAAATCGTGAACCAAAAACAAATCAGATCAATTGATCAAAGAATTAAATCAGCAAAGAAAGGAATTCATATAATGTTAGTACATTTGTGGGTTAACTAACCGACTATAGCAAATGCTATGTCCAATAAGAGGTTACATCTTGGTATTAAAAGAAAAATGAAAATTTTAGAAGGAATCGATGGGTGTTTATTTCATTTTAAAGAGGAAGGTCTGTTAAAGTTGGTAATTAATTTTCTCTCGTATTCATGAACGACTTGGGGTTCTGCTCAGGGATCTGTGTTGGGGCCTCTACTTTTAATGCTCTTCATTCATGATTTGCCCGAGTTCATTATTGATTGGCTTGTCATTTTTGTGGATGATACTTTGGTACCTTGCTGAGCTTATACGATGCTGCGAGCACTTGATCGATAGTTGAGTGGTGTAAAGCTAATACTCTTATTGTTCTATAATTATACAGGGTGTTTCCTAAACATGCGGCAAAAATTCAGGGGGTTGTTCCTTGGACTATTTTAAGCATGTTTTGTCCTTGGATGATTTTTGAAAAACCTCTTTGTTTCGAAGATACAGGGCGAACAACATTTTTCATATTTTTAAAATTAATAATAGTTTAAATAAAAATGCGTATCGCACTGTGTTTACTAAGTAGGTACAATTTATTTTTAAATTTGTTTAACAACATTCCAATTACTAAAAACGGCCTATGTACGGCCCTATGGGGCCATCTAAAATCATTAGTTTATACCACTCCAGTAGAAAATGTGGAAGACTTGCGAAATTGGATCATTGCTGGGTGTAACTCAATAAGAAATGATCCTGGTGTTTTTGAAAGGGTTCGGCAGTCAATGAGGAGAAGATTGGATGCTTGTATGCTGGCTAGAGGTGGTCATTTTCAACAGTTTTTGTAGGTTGAGTTGAATTTTCATGTAATTTTTCATAATAAAATGTTATTATCTGAAATTTTGTTTCCCCTATATCTTCGAAACAAATAGGTTTTTCAAAAATCATCAAAGGACAAAATATTCTTAGAATAGTCCAAGGAACAACCCCCTGAATTTTTGCCGCATGTTTAGGAAACACCCTGTATAGAGAACAACAAATCGGTCTTCAACAAGCTGAGTAATTTTCATTGTTTCTGAAGTATCGGAACTCTGTTTTTGCCTGTTCACATTAGAACCAGAAAATTTAAAACATCTTCTATTTATTAGTGAATCAAGCTTTACTATCACTTGCTTGATTCTGTGAAAGTAATGAATAGATTAAGTTTCAAGAAAATAGTTGAATTGCTGATGATTCGTGAGGCATATTATGATGTGAAAAAGTATTCTCATGACAGTAATATGTTTCAATAATTTTGTAATCATATGGCTTGGCCTATATCCAACATTGGTTTCAACAGGATCAATAAATTATTGTTTTTATCATTGTTATGCCATTAACGATGGAGAACGATATCAGCCAAATGATCGCCAAAGCAGATCGAGCTGTCATATTAAAAATAACGTTTTACACTTCATTATCTTTCAATTCCCGCAACAAAAAAATTACTAATTTTAGCTCGGTAGCGCTATCCACTCATAGTGACAATTGCACTAGCCCCATTTTCGAATAAGTGTTGAATCACTCCACCAACACAAAAAACGCACCAATCATGATGATACGTTGAGGATGGAGAGGCTCTTCAACAATCATTCTTGAATTTTCCGAGCCCCAAATGTGACAATTCTGCTTATTAACGTATCACTAAATATGATTTTCCGATGAAAATCCGGATAATTTTGATTAATTTCAAAGACCCCATCAGCGAAGCCTCAAGACCTAAGTTTTCATACCAAATAATGTACGTTTGTGGAATGCGTAATTCCCAAGATGGACTAGAAATCTACAAACCTACGGGCTACAGCAGCAATATTCTGTTGTTCTTGAGGGACGCGAATGGATTCGATTCTCCACATCACTAACTTGTCCCAACAGCTTGAATTTGTCCACCAGTTTCACTATTGCCGGCCGAGAAGGTGCTTCACGGCGACCCGAAAGTGCTTAAGTTTTGCGAATTGTGACTGAAAAAATTTCACCATTTTTTGTAGTGTAATTCAACAATTTCAATGCATTGTTGACGCTTTTATCGTTATACTAGCTGACCCGGAAAACTTCGTACCGCCCTATAATCAAGAAATGTCTGTTACCTTTTCATCTGAATTAAGTTAATTTCTTTATTATGTTCGAGCAACACAATGCAGGGGCTTCATTTTTAAACTTAAATGCCTTGCAATATTGACAAATAACGTTCATTGGTCCAATAGCAACGATATGCAGTGTACTGTAGTCAATTTCTTTGTTATATTTAAATGCAGCTCTATAGGGGTTAAACAAAACACTTCTATTTTGTTGGTTCCGGTTCCATCGATTCCGTTCAACTTCATTCCGCGTTTCTCGTTGCTAATCAGTTTGACTTGCTTTTGTATTTCTTTGACTTGCAGCATTACGGGTTCTGCGACTTAAGTTTGTACGTCTAATTGCCGGCATCTTTAGAAACAAAATTCAACAGAAAATAAAAAAGGAACTTGAAATTATAAACTCTGAATAAGAATTTATCGTACTACAATTATAATATTTGATTGCCATCTTGCAACCTTATTGCGGATCTGTGGATAGATTAAAAACGATAAAAATCGGGATTTAAAAATAGGGGTTGATCGTATAAGAGTGAAAATTGAGAGATATATGAAATTTTTTATTCTGTCATGACAAATTAAAAATAATTCTTACCAAAAAAATTGAAGTTTATAATTAACAAATAAAAAAAAGTGGTTAATCGTAGAGGGATGAAAAATTGAGAGTATAATCAGATTTTTTTTTAAGTCGACAGAATAAAAAAAAATTTTTGCCAAAAAATTAAAGTTTATAATTCACAAAAAAAATAGGGGTTGATCGTAGAGGGGTGAAAATTGAGAGTAATATGAGATTTTTCATTTAAAGTCATGATAGAATAAGAAAAAATTTTTGCCAAAAAATTAAAACTTATAATTAACAAATAAAAAATAAGGGTTGAACGTAGAGGGGTGAAAAATTGAGAATCATATGAGATTTTTCATTATAAGTCATGACAAAATAAAAAAAAATTCTTGCAAAAAAAATAAAACTTTTTAATTACCAAATAAAAAATAAGGGTTGATCGTAGAGGGGTGAAAATTTAGGGTTGCATGTATTTTTGTATGATGTATCATAAAAAAATAAAAACAAAAAATTTTGTCTGAAAAATAAAAAAAAAAAATTAAGGGGTGGACCACCCTTAACATTTATGGGGATGAAAAATAGATGTTGTCCGATTCTCTTCCCTGATTAATATCCTCGCTAAGGATCACGAAAATCGGTCGAGCCGTTTCGGAGGAGTTCGATTACGCACCCCGTGACAGAAGAATTTTATATATTAGATTTTTAGTAATAGCGTAGTTTTCACTTTTCAAATGTCAAAAGATGACAGCTTCACAATTTACAGCAGCTCAGATAGCGGGCAATCCAAAATTAAACCTCTTATTGGAAAACCGCACACTCAAATATTATTAGCGTATATTAGAATATTTAGGCAGACGTGCTAAAAGACTCAAAACAAGGTATTGTAATGGGCTGATTTTAGAAGCAAAGGAAAAGAAAAGATTGACAGATTTTTCTAGCTCTCTTGATATCTTTATTCGACGTCTTCTATCTTCACCTGACTGGTGTTCCACTGTAATATAATAGGTATAAGTATAAAGGCGGTATGCTAATACAGATCAATTGCTAAGATAACAGATAAATTACAAAAAACCACTCTATATCAATTCAATTGGAAAGAGTGGAATCATCTCAACACATTCTAATAAAAATTGAGTGTGACGCTGAAACTAGATAAAAAATGATAGGTTAACGTTTTTTTCAGACATATTCAGAAATACCTTACGGAGTTGTTGCAAAGCATGGCTGAGAGAGAAAAATTGATTTCAACTGATTTGTTAGCTAAGGATCTTCACGTTTGGCCCGATTTTCATGGAAATCGATCTCCTTTGGCTGATCCTACACTGAGAGGTTGCGTGAGTAAATAAAATAATATTTCAGATGCATATTGTAATGAAATTAATTTGATTCATGAAGAAGAATTTTTCGCTATCTATGTCTGGATAAATAGTAGTCAGATTTTAAATTTCAATTTTTGAAATTGATTTTTTTATTGTAAAATTTGAATATGAAAAAAGTTTTTTGCAAAATGGGATTGAGGGGTTACTTTTTCTACCTCTAGCAATCATAGAGCAACACAATCAAAAACTTTTTGAATGCCTTCTCACCAGCATAAATGTATGCTTAATTTAATTATTGTGTTTTTTGCTTCTTAAGACAAAAATTAAAATCTGCTTTTCTGGTGTCATCTTTATGGAGATGTTAGTAAACAGGGGCCCAAAAAAAAAGTTTATGTGAAAGACCCAACCTCTTTGGATTTTTTTATGAACAATATGGAATTTCATTTTCAGAAAACACAATGTCTTATACTATGTTTATATCATTTGTAGACGATATCTGGTATTGTTCCATACAGAAGATGGAAATTGAAATTACCAACAGCATTAATTTTTTTGATTTGATAATTACGAGATCGAATTATTTTCATGAATTTTCAATTTTTCACAAACCAATCTATACTGATGTCATTATACATGATAAAAAACACCCTCTTCAAATGAAGCATTAATTTTTAATTAATTAATTTTTTAATAGTGAATAAAGTTATATAATATAATATAATTTTTTTTTTTTTAGATTTCTGGATTAACTCTTGGAAAATCAGAAGAAGATTTAGCTCTACTCTATTTAGCAACCGTTCAAGCTTTATCTGTGAGTACCTTACACATTTTTTGGGGTAACGAGGGAGGGTTTATTGGGTACATAATGTAATTGAGAGCTAACAATGTCGGGAATTTTGTTTGAACACAAAAAATAAACGCTCTCGCTCAGCAAAATTACCTATGTAATTAGATTTGAACAGTTTGATGAGAATATGTTTTATTGTAATTTCAGTATGGTACACGACACATTATTGAATGCATGAAAGCTTCTGGACACAATTTGAAAACCATTCTGATATGTGGAGGTCTAAGTAAGAATGAACTCTTCGTCAAAACTCAGGCAGATGTAGCAAATCTACCGGTAGTGTGTCCGGATGAACCGGAGTCTGTACTATTAGGATCAGCTATTTTGGCAGCTTCGGCATCTGGTTATTTCGGAGATATGAATTCTGCCATCAGGAATATGGGTGGTACAGGTAAAGTGGTTCATCCAGATGAACGTTTGCTCCATTTTCATAATAAGAAGTATACAGTTTTTCTGAAAATGTACAGCGATCAAATGGAGTATAGAAGAATTATGAATGATGAATAAATTATTTTAAATACAAATAAAAATAATTTAATTAACCCCTAACTTCATTCCTGCTCTATAATAAGTTCATTTTAAAAATTAATTAATTAATTAAAAATTCATTTCTTAAGTTTAGTTGATTAATTATTAATTGAAAAATATATAAAATTAATTAATTCAAATAAATGGTTGCTGACTGTTTTCGCTAATGGAAGATCAACCTGGTTATTCAAAGAATAAAATTATGATATATATGCACATATAATTTTTATGAAGAATTTGTGGAATGTAATTCAAATGGTAATTATCAGATATACCTAATTAATTTTGAAATTTTTGATTTGATTTTCCTTTTCTAGTGCAAATTTTAGATTGATAATTATTTCCCCCTATATCATATACTCTCTTTATTTAAAATGAAAAATGAATTGAATATGCTTTTTCGATTTTTGTGAACTTAATGAATCTAATGTTGAGGGATTCGAACCTATCACCATTATTTCTGAAATCCAAATAAAAGTTAATTGCAAGAAAACTACTCACGAAAACTTTGAATCGAAAATTATTACATATATTCATTATAATAGTAGCAATATAATTTTGAATTCATGGTTTAGCCACTTTCTATTAAATGTTTGTTATCACTGAAATATCTTCATGAATTAAATGTACCTATATACCACTAGGTTGTGAACGGGTTACAACAATATGAATTGGAACAAGTGTATAAAAGCTCGCGACTATGCGTCAGTCCTGTACTCATTTACTTTATACTTATTGGTGTTTATTATGTTATTAATATTTTTTTAACTTTTTACCATATTCTACTATAATAAAATCTTATGGGAGATCATGCGTCAATTGCGACGTTGAAAATCACAGAATGAGAATAAGAGTAGTTAGCGGTTTTATGAATTTACTTGAAGACCTAAGTATTTTCAGAGAAATGTGATTTCAACAAGACGGCTAATTTCTTCAAGACAAACTTTTTTTTTGCCCAATCTAAGAAATAAGGCAGTAGGTAAGTTTTACTCATTTCAGAATTCTTTTTAAATGCGCCAACTTTTGAAGTCACTGATGTAGTACAATTATTTTGTCAGTAGAGTCTGTTAAAGTTGAGCGAAATATTAATTTCGAATTTTGGGTTCAGCATTATATGACATTAGGCTTAGAATTCAAGGTCACAGAAGCACTATTCAGATTAACCAAGAAAAAATCAAATTTGAGAGAATTTGTAGTAGGTAATAGGAGTTTAAAAATTATTAGAGGGTATACAATATTATTTGAAAAATAAACGAATTAGATTTTCCTTCAAAATTTTTCTCATGACTTTTATGACTTAACTTTTCACCCGATTTTGATTCGACGTTGACTTCAGGAACAGCTGTTTATATATAATAAACATGCTGTCCAAGGGAGCACTTGTCACATGAATGAACAGCGCTCGAACGTTCTTGACTTTGAAATCAGAAGTGCTTTTCTGGGTTTGAGAGAAGTGAGTAAGATGGCCACCAAGAAGCCCTGATCTAACTCCTTTAGATTTTTATGTCTGGACACATTAAAAAAAAGTTGATCAAATACACGTTCAAACTCGAGATGATCGGATAAATATAATAAAATTGTGTTGTGCAGAAATGGATCAAAAATGTTCTGAACTATGCAGGGTTGTTAATTCAGTAGGAAAACGCTGTGTGAAATGAACTGAACAAGGCGGTAGACATTTTGAACATTTGCTATGAATTAATTGTTTAATTAATAATAGCGAGCTTTTTCAGCATTTTGTTCTATTTCTTAACTTCTTCCATATAATATGTATTAATACAATTTATTTCACTCGTTTGACTCGTCAGATAAATTAATAGTTCTAGTGAGAGAGAACCCCAATATTCAATCAGAAAAAAACAAACAACTGATTCAATCATTGAGCCTTGAAAGTGGAAGAAAATCAGGTTTGAATAATTTCTTATTTTTCGTTAATATCATGTTAGCTATGATATTGAGGCAGAAAACAAGCAGCAAGTACAAAAGTTGATATGCCATTCGAAAATTGCTTTTTTTTTTGCTGAAGAGAAAACATGTTCACAATCATTCATTTTTCATCGATAAAACTGATGGAAAAATATGATTGATATTGTTCACCTAAGAATAGTTATGTTTATCTGCTTTCTACGACCGCAGTAAGGAATTTTTTGGCACAAAAAAATGCTTGTGTTATAGCCAATTCCATGCTTTTTTGACATATCGATACCTCAGTTCAAAAGTGTAACAAGTACGAAATTGAAATATAGATATAAATAGAGATAGAGTTACACTAAGGAACTGAAGCATTCATAAATTTGGAGTTGTTGCATTTTAAGGTCCTGCCATCTATGAACTAAGAGCTGGAATAGGAGTTGTTTCAGTATTGGAATTGATAGTGTATTAGGAACGATATACATATAATAACGATATGTGATCCAATTTGATGAGTCTACAAGAATAATTGGAGTGTGATTGAGGTAAAAATAGGTATTCAGTAAAAACATAAAATGATGAATTGAAGAATTACCGTTAATATTTTTACCAAGTGCTATATGACATTTTTTTTTGAAAACCACATCTAGAATCTCGCTTTGAAGATTTGGACTTTTTGAAGTAGACACCCTGTATATTTTTCAAAAAACGGAAAAAAGCGAATGTATGTACATTTGTTGAATAAAGTCGATTTATTATTATTATTTTATTTGTTATAGGAATTTTTAAGGTTTACATTTAAAAAACCAAAAGTTTGTATTATAACTTCAAAACTCACACCAATAAAAATGAATGATTAAACCAATTATTTCTACTGAAAAAAATTGCCAGTAGAAAGTTTTTGTTTCATGTTAATGGCACCAATAATAAAGAAGTTGTCAGAGCATTTCATTTATCGCTATTTTCCATTCCTTTCTCAGCTTGACAACAGCTGAATTTCTGAGTTGGTTTTCACCAAATTAATTCTCCAAAAAATCGAACCCGAAAATGTCCCATTCATTTTTTTAGCTCAATCTGAGATCTCATCACTAGACAACGAAATTCGGACCCCTGATACACACTGTATGTAGTTAATAGTTCTCTCAGTTTCGTGGTATTTGATCGAACGGCATAAGAGTTAAATGTTCTATAACTTAAAATTGATGCACCTAATGATTGGAGCAGCGCCGAGGCAAATTGAGTAAATCTGTTCTATATATTCCTCACCATCTTCTTTCTTAAACGGTATTTTCCGCTTAAAGTTGTCAAGTTAGTCGGATGTGGAGCTTGTTTATTCCTTCGTTCAGTTCAATACAAACCAGTGTTTCAATCCGAAAAGATGTCTAAAATATTAGTTGTGCTCACTTTGTTCTTCTTTATCTCGAATAGTATTGCGAGAAGCGTTCGTAAAGAAATCAAAAATGAGAACAAAGAACATTACTACAATCCAGGAGATTTCGATGTTATTTATGATCAGAAACAGAATGCTTCTGAAAATTATAGATTGGACATTAGTGGGGTAGATGTTGTGATAGTACACCCTTCTTCGATATTAGAAACTATTTTATCACCTTTGAGTGCTTTAGCTTTCTTAGATGATTTTTCCAAGAAAGCTTCTCCTCTAACGTTGAGAAAGCATTCCAGTGTTAAAAAAGGGAATAAATATAGAAAAAATTCAAATGGACCAGCGTTAACCAGTTCTTCTACTGAAAAATTGAATGAAGTTACAGATATACCGACGACCCCATCGAAAAATCTCATCAAAAATCTTGAAGAGTAAGTAATTCTTTTTTTTTTGGAATTCCTTAATTGTGTTTCTACCTATAAATAATTACTTGATCAATTTTTTTATGCTGGCGATTAATGTTCACTTCGATATATTGATGTTTATGATATCAATGTAAGAGTAAAATAAGGGAACAGATTGACTGTAAGACAAGTGATTGATTTTAAATGCACGTGTAGTGCATTCTTTGCTACTTTCCCCATGATAATCGTCCATTGAAACATAAGAAATCTTCCATTCATGAATGATTTTATGAATTCACATTGACTTGTTATTTAGAGGTCGACCAAAGAAAAATTTCATCATAAATTTGATCATAAAGAATTTGATTTTTTTTTTAAGTGTTTATACATACTTTTAGAATTGGTTTTCAAGAAAATCTGTAGAGGTGAGCGTTTAAATGTTTGCTGCCAAAAATCTAATATAATATTTTCTATATTCATATACCATATGATTTTTCAAGTTGAATCAGTCAAAAATCTCGAAAAGGAAACATCTCATGGAAACATTTTTTTTTACGAAATTTTGCATGAGACCTTGTGTTGTTATTTCACAACTTACACATTTTTCGTGAAAATTATAAAAATTCGATTTGTGTTATGTGTCTATTCAATCCCAATCAGTATCCTAAACTCTTGTAGAGTAATTCATCATTCATATTTTGAATCTTTGTTTATATAATGATAATTCATCTCATATATGTAGGTACCTACCTACTTGAATTGCTTTTGGTGACGATCATTATTAATTATGTGTTATTTCTTTCAGAAAAATCCAAGTGAAAGAATTACTTCCTACATCCACCAAAAAGGTTGAAATAGTAGATTCCACAAAGTCATTTACTGATGGGAAGAACTGATCATGTATTATTCATTTTCAATTGGAATCTAAGTGCAAATTGTGATGTTATTTATTTATTTATTTATAATAAATTGATCAAATTTTTAGTGCATCATTCGATTTCATTAGTTCTGTAGAGTGCATTCAACAGATTAACAGAATTCCCAGAAAACAAAAATTCTCCTTTCATACAGTTTGTAGAAATCAGTATGTTCATCATAGAAATTATTGATTCAGAATTGGTTAATAAATATATGGATGAATCAATAAGATACATGCATTGAATGCGTTTCAACTCATCATTATACATTCAATTTTTTCAAGAAATTCTGATTGATTCACTGATCTCATAAAACTCATAAAAGTCTGTATTATTGACTAGTATCGTATCAGAATATGTGAACTAGTCAAGGTTGTTGTCCGAATGAATTGTAGGAAGCTATTTTTGGTATAATGTAAGGGCATCATTGAGTTGTATCATAACAAGTTTGCAACTACGAAGTAATCTCAGAATTTCCACACACTCTTCAAGCACTTTTACCTTGTTCTCTTTAAAAAAAAAATAATTTTTCGGCAATCATTTTTTTTTCCGGGAAGTGCTCACTTCCCGGACGCTTTTTCTCTGAGAAAGTAGCATTTCCCGGCCTAGTCCGGAAAGTACGTAATACCCGGACTAGGCTGGAAAATAATCACGTTATTTGTGTCATTGTGAATATGAAAATCTTTGTAGGTATATTTTTAATAAATGCAGTTGATCATTACCATAGCAACCGAGAAAACGGCTGTGTAATATGTTTTTGATAGTGTCAATCAGTGGAGGATCCAGGATTTCTTCAGGGGGGGCGCATAGTACCGAACTCACAGAAAAATAAACATTATCCAACATGCATAATCGCCCAAGGGGGTTGTTGCCCTCCCTGTCTCAATCAGATTTGTTGGTATACAGTGGATTTTCAATGAGTGTATGAGGTACTTCAGTTGCACCTTATCAAAGGCTTTATGCAGGAAAAATAGGAACTCCGGTTTATTATATTCCGTTGATATCTCTATTATTCAGGGCCGTCGCTAGCCAAACTGCCGCCCTGGGCAGAGACCCATTTTGCCGCCCTAACTCTGCAGAATACTCAAAATTAATATTGGATAATCGGGGTCCAGCGCCTGCTCAAGCTTTTTTACCGCCCTTGTAAAAACACAAATCGGAACCCTTTCAGGTTTGGGATTTTGTACTAAGCAAAAGAGAGGGGGGGGGTTAGGTTGGATGTTGGTTTGGTGAATTTGTTTTCAAAGATTCAGTGTGGAAGTATGAAAAACTGCACTCTATTTCATAAAAAGCTTTTTAGGAAGGAAAAATATATTTTAAGTGTAATTATTTTTTATGAATTCAAATTTTAATCCAATGGATGATTTAGGATAAGTGGAATGCAATAAACAATAAACGTGCTTAACTGAATTCTAATGAATAAATGATAAAATATATCAATTGAATTCAGGTTTCAGATTTTTCTGCTGAGTTTTGACTACATATAACGCTCGAACATTTTGTTTTTTCCTTTGATATAATTGAATTAAACAACCGGATGATGCGAATGAACAATTATTTCAAATTTGAATAAAGGTTACAGTTATTCGCGATGCAAAGATGTTTAAGATTAGTAAATTTGAAAAAAAAATCATTAGTGAAATTCGTTTGAGCCAAAATATAATTATTTAATTCCTTCTTCCAGTAATCCACATTTCCCAGAAAAAGTATATGATGACGCCCTCCATTATTTGCCGCCCCTCTAGAGTGGGCCCTGCAGTTTCAGGTTCCTAGCTCAGTTTCGAATTTAGAAAAAGCTTGAAAATTTGTTTTTTTTTGTTTATCGAGTAGAATAATCAGATGAACCATTATTTAATTCGAATGCGCCCACGCCAAACACTAAATAAGTTAATATAAAAATTGAAGAATATTATAAAATAATGGAATGTGGTATGAAATAATTAAACTTCTTATATTTCTTAAGAAGGATCAGATGGAAGTGATGAAATGGAATTGTTTTCTTATATTTTGCATTCCATTCTGAGGAATCAACATTCTGATTAGTGAATTAAAAAGAAAATAACAAGTGGCAATAAAATTCGGCAACGTAAAACGAATACCGACAACCCTGATGAGTGCATGTGTTTTCTTTAGCGTCAATAACTAGTAAATTAGGGGATCACGCTACATCTAGATATTTATCAGTATAATGTATAATGCGGCACCTTTGATGGTTTTTGATGTTAATTAAATTTGTCGGTATTCCTTCCTGTTATTGCTGACTGAATTAAATCTCATTCGGTACTTTGAATTTCTACACATTAAATATTTGTTGATCAAGCTTCAAATGCGGCCCTTGAATTTTGCCACCCTAGGCGACCGCCTACCCTGCCTACCCCCTAGTGACGGCCCTGCTATTATCTGTCATATCACAAGATGACTATTGGCTTTACGGACTTCGTTTCTTTCTCAACTTGCTGCTTAAAAGGTGTTCTACATAGAATTTTTGTCTTCTATCCAAAAAATGACTGAAACTGCAATTTAAAACTTTTTTGGAAATATTCAATTCTTGAAGTAAGACTCTCTAAATCAATCGAATCTACCTAGCTGCGGTTTAGCTTAAAATGAATCCATTTTCATTTATTGAGAACGCTATGCATAACTTTTCGTGCAGAACCAACCTTTCACAAGTGATGAGTTTTTTGGCTCTCAGAGCTGTAAACTTGGTGTAATAGATACTACACAAATATGTGACTGGCCAGGTTCAGCCAATCTGAATATGAAAATTTAGAGCTTTTGAACGCTGGTTATTTCATGCCTATATACTGTCTCTAAGGTTTCAATTTATTGGCACAAGATATTATAATTGATAGAAAGTTTTCTATGTTTTTGCTGATAATTCTGTTGGTTTCATTTTTGCTATAAAAAAGTGTATCGATTGGAAAGGAGGGAAAGTAAAGAACTATTGGCTTGTTACATTATTTTTTTGGCACGCTGTATGAATATATACAGCGTGCCAAAAAAGTAACGCAACATAATTCTTGTATGAAGAATTATTAAGGAACATCCTCGCACCCATCGATTTTTATTTCCAGAATTAGGTAAATCCCGAATGCAGTTTTGAAATTAAAGGTTTATATCCTTAATCTTCAACCCCCATCATTTTTTTTACTTTTGAAAAAATATTGATTGTAACTTTTTTCCTAATGTTTCAATAAAAAAACATCATAAACAATTCTCCTTTCAGTCACACCGCTGAAGGGGTAATCGATTTGATATATCACAATCACAATATTCTCAATGAAAAAAAATTGGGGGTAGGGATGGAGGTTGAGAAATATCAAATTAAAAAATGCATAGCGTAACTTGCTTTTGAAAATAAAAATCGAATGGTGCGAGAATTTTCTTTGAGAATTCTTCATGCAAGAATTGGAGCAGCTGATTCATTTCATTTGACTTAGGAGAAAACTTCATTCGTAAATTTTCTCAATATTTTCATACAAGTCTTCGGAAAATACAATTCTTACCGTATGAATCAATTATTCATTATCTATCATTTCAAAATTAAAAATGTAATTATGGGCATAATTGGGTAGAAAAATTTAAATACGATACTATACGAATTATTCGATTACAATTACCCTCAGATTGAATATTCTTCGAAATTTTAGATGAAGCTCATTTCAATGAAGTGGAAATTCTCAAACATTCTTCGATGATTGAAAAGTGTTAATAACGTTCAACATTTTCTGTAAGCTTCATTTAATAAATTGATGAAATTTACTGTAACCAAGAAGTTACAACGGCACTTCGGGTTCGAAGACATTCAATAACCTATGTTTTTTATTTCGAACTGGATTTTTAACGTGATGCTAACCGGTATCATTTTCTGTTCCTCTCGGATCATTCAAACACATTTCTAGAGTGAACTAACATCTTCGCAATATGTATAGACACTGTATTTCCATTGTAATATTGTTAGTAAGTTTTTCACATCTTTCCTTCCTTAAGAGTATTTCCAAAGATGAGCAAAAGGACGACGCCTATAATTTGACTGAATATGATACTATCTATGATCAAAAGCAGAATGGGTCTCTCAACGTTAGAGTGAACGTAGATGGTATCAATGTATTGTGGCAGCCAGATTCTGAATTTTCATATGATTTAATAGATGCTTTGATAGAAACAGCAGCAATTGGTGTGATAGGAAATATCCCTTGGCCAAGTTCTACAGAAGCGCCTGAAGTTTTGGAGGACAAAATGAGACAAAATACAACACAGAAGGAGTAAGTTGAAATTTCAGAAATAATAAATTTTAACATCTGAGAATGATTGTAAGAAAATAATATATAGTGGCATATAGACAATTTTTTATTCCGGAAAAAATACCTCCTCGAGCGGGACTCGAATCCACAATCTGACAATCACTAGTACTTTTTTAGGAATTAAAAAATGTCTGTATCCCACAATATTATTCTGTTGAAATTTGAAATTCATTAGGTCTGTGGATAAGTTTGCAGCATGAATCAATTCTATCAATTAAATTATATATGTATATCGTCATATAAAAACAGAAAATATTTAATGTTATTTTTTTTTTCAGAATCTCTCAATTGAACAATTCTCGAACAAGCGACTGAGTGATTATATTCCATTATTGAATATAATGAATTACGATATAATTTGTATTATTTTAAGAATAAATTTTTTTTCAATATTGGTTTTCATCAAAATGTTCCATGTCTATATTAGTGAAAATGAATTTAGAAGGCTAGGTTGTATGAAAATATGCTTAAGTGAAAGTTTGAAGTGGAAAAATGAAATGTTGCGTGGCACAAATAATTTATTGAAATAAATAATACATTATCATAACTAAATAATATTTTCAATATTTGAAAAATTTACAATTTCCATAAGAATCTCTGACTTGTCCGGGTTGGCAACTGATGTTTTGATTTTTCGACTGATTCTCCCTTCCTTTCTTCTTAAACCTTTTTGATTTGCTGATTACAATGTCTTCACTGGGTACAGATATGACTAGAGCTTTAGCTACCCTTCCACTGACAGGATCTTTCAATAGAGAAATAGTTGGGGATTTAGCTACTAGAACTCCATCATCTTCTGTGTTTTTGGGGTATAATTTGGAGAGTAGGCCACCCGGAGTTTTTGAGATGTCTACCTGGTATGGGGCACTTTTTGATTCGATGAAATGTTTAGTTCCATCGGTAGAAGATGTTTCCTCTTCAGAATTTTCTTCCGTTGATTGTTGATGATGATGTTTTCGTGGATTCGCTGATTTAGACAACAAATATAATAGGCCCTGTTCGAGAGCAGAAGGAGATAATCCTGACGAATTCGTTGGAGTCGACTTCACGGCTGGGATGATGACGAATAAAAAGTTTTTCAGATTTGCATGTACGTTCCAACCACCTTCTTGTTTTTGGTCGTAGAGCACTTTGGTAGATTCATATTCGTTACGTCTTCCATTGTGCGGATTTCCATTAGACACTGTAACACAAATTAAAATACCCAGGTAGATCAACATTTCTCGAAGATTTCAGATTGGGTGCTGAAGAACGACTAAGAGAGTTGGTGCAACTCTTCTTGAGTTGAGTTGCTTTTACCGTTCTCAGATGCGGTTGGAACAGTTAGTGTTTTGACCCCAGTCAATTATTGATCGAGATGTAGAAAAAAAAACATAAGCGTAAACTCATCAGTTCTTGGAATTACTATGCAGGTGATAGCTGATAGCAATGTCAAACGGTTCTTTATTCCATTTTTTCACTTGGTCCAGAGACGTCTTCAGTTCTGAATTTGAAAGACTTGTTTTGAGAATTTGATTTTGATTTCGAAGACGAGTACCTATATCATAATTGCAGCATTATGCTCATTCGAATTAATTTGATGCAGTGATAAATGACTTTTAACTCATAAAGTTTTTGATTTAATGAAAACTTGGATTTGTAAAGTTTCAATTTTTTTGGTGCTGGCTGAATATTCTATTATTTGACATCAAAATTGGTTTTCTTTCCTTCAGTTGAATGATTCATTCATTTCATTTAAGACTTAGTTGTAATTAGCAGCCAATATGACTACTGTGAATGTTCATTTTCAAATTGTATATTGTGTACAGGTGATTAATAGTTATGCCTAATATAATGTTATAAAAATTATTTTAATAATTTCTCATTTGGCGCTTTTTTTTTGCTTATCTAATATAACTGTAATCTATACTCTATTATACAAAGTTTGTAAATAATTGACGAATTCTGAACAAATTATCATTATTATATTTCATGCAGAACCAAAAGTCCAAAATCCCAAATCTCGTTAGCTCTCAGTTTTTTGTTTGTAAGTCCCTAAAACACATGGAAATGATCATTAAGTAATTATTTGTACAGTTAATCTAATCTGAATAAAAACGAGAACAAGTTGAGGTTGAATAACAGTTTATCGCCTTGGATTTAGCCTGATTTTTGAATATCCATCACAATGAATTTAGCAGATGGCAGTTGATGATCAATTTATATTCTTGGACAAGGTATTTACCGTACGAGTATATGAACCAGTAGAATAATGATATGTTTTTTATGTGAATAAAACGGTTCGGTTTGAAAATTTGAATGTCTCGGCCTTGATAAGTTGATTCTTTTTTTTGCGTTCAACATAGTGAATGAAAAAAATTGGGCCCGCATGCTCAATTGATTTAATGTTCAAAAATTAACCTACAACTTAATTAAAATAGTTATCTTAATGAAGTTTACAGGAGATTTTAAGAAAAACACTTCAAAATTCAAACTATATGGTTAATTATTTTCTAGTAAAATATCAAAATCATTTCGTCATGATGTATGTAATTTTCGAATTTTGAGTTCGAAATGATCTCCAACATTAAAGATCGACTCACTGACAACAAACCTTCAGGAATGGTTCGGTCGGAAACAATGTAACTCCCGAATAAAAAGAGATAATCTTTTGAAATTTTTAGGGTAGGTTCGGATCCTGAATGTCGTGGATGAGTTCTTTAATGGGCCAAGTAGATCTGGACTTTCGAAATTTTGTTTTTTTGTTAATTTCAAAATTGCATATTCAATGGAGATAAAAATTTGCCTTTGGATGTAAAATGATAATTTGAAGTCTCGTGCAAATGATATCATGTTGATTGCTTGACCAGAATTAATAGAAAGTCGAAAAGAATATCGAAAAAAAGTTTTTACGTTTCTACAAAACCGACCAAGTTGAGATTATAATTGGTATAAAAGAATAACTTTAAGCATGCTATGATATTTTATGATGAATGTGTCACAAGAACCAGAGAAAACTGAAGAAGAATTTAAAATAATGATTTTTCCACTGAAAATAACTACTTGATAGAAATTAATAAATTAATACCTTTCAACATTAACTTCCCACTTAGATTCGATTCTGGGAGAAGGGATTCCTCGTATGCGGTTGAAACTTCTAGCTTCCCTGGTAGCTCATCGGTTACAGCGCTGGACTAGTAATTGGGAGGTTGCGTGTTCGATTCCCGTTTGAGAAGGTACTTTTTCCGAAATTAAAAATTTTCAATATATTTATTCTCCTGAAGATGAATATTGGGAAATAAATACCCAACAAATTTAAATATCTACTTCATGCAATTTCCTGATGATAGTGTCGAACTCAATAGTTCTGACAAAGGATCAGGCAGCAGCCTAATGGAAAACTAGATTCGTTAGAATCCCGACTTCGAATAAATTCAGTTTCAAGTTACAATTTACAACTGACGATACCTACCGTAGTTGTATGCGAAACATTATATGGAAAACCAACGGCTACCTGTTGAATGGTTCTACCACCAGAATCGAATTGCTTCTGTCCTATCCCAAACTTCATTAGAACAGGAGAGCGAACCACAAATCTGGACATTCCGCCGTAGAATACCAAACCCTTGGAGACCCGGCCGCACTGGAGCTGAACGCGTAAGAGGAAGGTTGGCGTCCTTGGAACCTTTCTCTACTGGTTCGGCGGAGGTGTAATGGAGGTTTTTAGTGAGTATGCTCTTCAGGAGAGCCTCACACTAGCTAACAGGTGCCGATATGTGTTTACACTTGCCGAGATTTGTTGGGCGTCCATAAGGTGGATTTCCCTCCATTTAAAAAAAAAGGCCATTACTGATTACATTCGAATTACATAAGTTATGAGATATAGAGGTAAACCAAATGAAAATTCTAGTTATAGAGTTAAAAATTATTTACCTAACCTAACCTAACCTAACCTAACAGGTGCCGATATGTGTTTACACTTGCCGAGATTTGTTGGGCGTCCATAAGGTGGATTTCCCTCCATTCAAAAAAAAAGGCCATTACTGATTACATTCGAATTACATATGTTATGAGATATAGAGGTAAACCAAATGAAAATTCTAGTTATAGAGTTAAAGATTATTTATATTTATTATTCCCAATAGTAGGAGTAGATCGTCCAAGGTTGGACGAATTTAGTGAAAAATGAATCGACATTAGAAAATGAACAAAATGAATCAACGTCTTTGCGTGTTGACAAATGTCAAATGATAAATTCTGAATATTTTTAAAATTTTTCCAATGAAAGAATCTGATTCAGACTCTAAAATTACGAAAGAGTTATTGATTCATAGTGTTATTGTTTGTTTATTATTAGGCAACATTTTGTTCCACAGATTTATTCCTGAAAACTTATAGTGCAAGGATGGTCGCAAGAGCATTTCATTCCTAGAACTCTGCAGAGTCCTAGGAGAGTTCGATTAAAAAAAAAACAAAATATGTAATTCCTACAGCCTTTTATTTTTTTATTTATTTATTTTATTTAAAAAACTAAACGATGTAATTATTGCACCATTGAATATGACCCATTCACCGACACGTTGTGACTTGTGCGGCGCGGTTTCGAATTAACTACTTACTTGGAGTAATAAAGGAAATTTTTGTTGGTCTTGGGCTTCCAGAGGTAGAAATGGAGAAATATAGGTAACATTAAAATGATTTCCAGTACCCAGTGTATGTTTTTTCTTAAACGGAATTGAAAATAATTTGGATTATCGAGGATTTCCAGTTATCGAGGTTTGAATTAACGAAAGTCCACTGTATTTCCATTTCCACAATAAACATGCATATTGAGGTAACTCACACTTCAACGAAATTTGCATACTAAGGCCTGGTGCTCATAAGTAGTTAGTAGAATGAAATCCGTATCGGGTACTCGACCCGATAGATATTGGCCTCCCATATGCATTGACGTGTTCTTACCAATCTGGATTGAAATGCTGGCGTCTTGTTTACTTTAAAACTTATGGGTAGACCTGGCTCAACGGTAAACAAACTATCCCGCATTGAATTTTTCAACAAAATAACTTAGAAACAAACAAATTTTCATATGGTAAAAATTAACTCATGATCCAGAAGAAGTAAGTAGACTCTTGAGGAAGTAGAATTGCGTTTATAAAGGGAATTTCAATGAAAGTTTTTATAATCTGAGTAGCTGCCACTTTCGAATTTCTTATCTTTTAACATCGATATTTAAGCTGTTGGGACAAGTTAGTGATGTGAAGAATCGAAACAGTGTGCATCGCTCAAGAACAACTGGGGTCGTTTCAGAATATTCCTGCTGTAATTTGCTGCAAACCCGGGTTTCAAGGTTTATCGATTCATCGTCGATCTTGGGAATTATAGGCACCTTATAAACTACCTTACACCGTATTTTGTTCAAAGACTTAGGTAATACGGCTTTGAAATTTCAGTTAACACATGAATTCAAGCAGGTCGATCATCAACAACGTCTTATCTTGGCTGATTGGGTCCTTCAAATGCCTCAAAATGATTTCCATTGATAAATCATCTTCAGTGATGAGGCTCATTGTCATCTCGGAGGCTTCGCTTATAAGCAGAATTGTCCCATTTGGGGTTTGAAAAATCCAATATTGCTGTTCAATATCATAATGGATCGAATCATTGAGAGAGTCAGAAAGATCAGAGCAGGCTATTAAATGGGGAATCGCTCTATAAAGATTATGTGCTATGCAGATGATGACGTCCTGGTAGCAGAGGACGAAGACGACCTACAACGCCTCGTATATGAATTCAAAATGGGCCCAGAAGAATTGAACATGAGTATTAGCTGTGAGAAATCTAAGACCATAGTCATCCGCGCTATAGAGCCTATCCGATGTAAGATAGTAATCAACAACAAAATAATAGAACAAAATAATTGAACAATGTTCAATTTATTTTGGGAAAAGTATCGACTGTATCGAAATTTTGCGCTTTTTTTCCCCAGAATATTTATTTATTTATTTGAACAGGTACATCAACAGGAAACCCAATAATAGAAGTTCACAAATTTTAAATTAAATTACAAATAATAAAAATATATGTGGTTTCTCAACATCTAACAAAATTACACACCTCTATAACATTCTTTATCAAAGAAGAAAAAACAAAAAAAAAAAAAACATCCCATCTCCAAGAACTCTTAACGATACGATCACTTCAGATATCTATCAACAGTTTCAACCGATTTTCTGAAACATTTCATGCTAATGTTGAAGATGTCTATGGTATGGAAAATTATATATCGAAAATCTTTACCTTGAAAGCAATTATTGGAAGAAAATCATAAGAGGTTGCTATTTTCAACCTCTAATAATTAAGTTATGAGATCGAACAAAATTGTGGGGGCAATATCTACTTTCGGCTTCATATTATGTAGAGTTCTAAGACTCAGTGTTTTCTAGTGCCCGTAGAAACAAATAAAATCCGTCAATTCGTCAACGAATTTTGAAGGCTGCATCTTGAAATGAAAGGGGGGTCGATTTACAGAAAAATTAATATGGACTACCCCTGTTAATTTTCATCGAGGAATCATGTCGTGAAGTACTTCGCATGTATTTTCAATAATATTCAATTTTGTTCTGATTTTACTTTCGTAAAAGCATCGATTAGTAAAAACCGATTAAATCGTTTTTATAGTTACAAGAAATAAATAGAAGCTATCGTACGTGTAAACAAAATACATACCTATCAGGATTTCATTTGCATTCTTAATAATAATCTGGCATTAAAATTATCTGTTAAGGCTGAGACTATGTACCTCTCATGAATGTCACTTGAAATCAATCACCAAGGAATGGGCGTAGAAATGGAGGGGAAGGGGGTACTGGAGGAAATTACCCCCCCTCCCCAAAATATTCATATATTAAAATTTCAGAAAAATCGCAAAGACGAAGAACGAAAATTTCTACATAATAGAACCAATAATAATCATTTTACTCTCCTTTGAAATCGACATGTTAGTAAAAATCAGTCCCCTTTACGGTTTGGGAGTTTATTATCGCTTTCAAGATGAGTAATTTTATTGCACTATGAGCTCGTCTTTGTCCGAGGTTTATTATTTTCCTATCCGCTTTCTCGGCATCGACCCTTATTTGCCATCTGTGATTGTTGCATTCGTCAACATACATTCGTCGGTATACACTTCAGTTTTTTGTATCATTCTCGTCAAAAAATTTCAATATGTAGTATCAAAGAATTAAACTGAGTAATTCGCATCGAAAAATTGTCTGGGCTGTGTTTTACAATTTATTATTGTGTTTCATTCAAATAGCAATTTAATTGTGAAGACATCAGTTTTGAATAGATTATATCTATATGTTCCTAAATTGGAGATACAAATGGAAATGACAGATTTCTGGGATCACTTCAATAAAAAAAGTCCCATAACATGAGTCCGCAAACGCTTTGTTTTTGAGATACAGGTGTTAATGTTCAAGTTTTTCTTTCATAGCACCTTGTCTTCAAAAGATATTTAACTTGAATTGGCATAAATATTCCAATTTAAATTTTTCATCATGTGATATCCTGATTTTAAACGCAAATCTACAGGTTGAATTTTTTCTGGAAGGGTGATCGCTTCTTTCCTCCAGAATCATTTTTTGTGAACCACTGGTAGTTTAGAAAAATTTAAAAAGAAACTATGGTTCAGTACTATACTCTTTGGTTTGTTGTAGTGTTGTCGTATCTGCAATCGATTTCGAGAAAAAATTCAAACAGCTCTCTATAGCAATTCTCAGGGAAATTCAAATTATTATAAAGATCCAGTTAGGTAGCTGTGATAAATAAATCAATTATAAGTTTTGATACTTATTTACCAACTCTGTAGTGAAGATTAATACAGATTTGATAAACTGGTTAAGCATCACAAAAAAGTAGGACTACAAGAAACAACACGTATCTCGAAAACAAAGCGTTTGCGTTTGCCATTTTATTTTCGAAATTATCCAAGGAATCTCTCATTTTCCTTCGTAACTCCAATTCAGAAACACCCTGTATTAGATAAGAACAATCGAATTGGTAATAAAAAAAATTGTTTCGAGTAATTTGGTTCAAACTCTCTTTTTCTGACATGATAGATATGATATTACGCCCTTGTTAATCACCATTCTCATTCAGAAGATATCGATCATTAACATGAAGGAACAGCAAGATCGAATATGTGAAGACGTTTTTCGATGGAAACTTTTTTAATACCTATCAATTCAAAAACCTGAACTAAATAGAAACCGGCACCCATCTAAATCCGTTACTGTTTGAAATGGATACAGGTGACCCAAGCTGGGTCGTCTCTGGTCAATAACCAGACTTCTTCAGATTCTGAAATTGCGATTCAGTGAGAAGGCGCCTCCATCATCATTCTTAAGAATCACGTAGATGCGAGTGGAAGTATTCACATAGTATTTTGAAATGTTATTGACAGTGATTCTAGTTGGATTTGTGGCGTTTTCAAATGCCGCGCCAAGATCTAAAAGTAAAGGACCACAGTTAGTCTACGACCAAAAACAGCATGGTGATTATAATATACAAGTACATCTGAAAGATTTTCAGATCATTGCTTTGCTTGGAGAAGAATCTCTTGGGGGTATAGGGGTAAGTGAGTTGAAATAATAGTCGAAGAAATCAATTTACGATGTTTTCTATAATTGTTATTTAATACTTAAACCAGGTGTACCAAGTTATCGTATACAGGCAATTATTTGACAAGATATTAAAAAAAATGCTTTGAATAACATCAAAGTACCTTCCTCATGATGCATAAAAAAGTTTCTTACATTTGACAGCCCTGTGGTAGGTACCCCTATCTTTTTATTTTCAAATGGCACCCCTCGTATATTATTGTCATTGAAAATTGCGTGTCATTCTATTTGGAATATAACGATAGCACATACTTGGTTTTTTCATTAATAACAACAACAAAATAATAATAATAAAATAATAAATGATTTTGATCACATGCTTTTAATGTTTCTTCGTTTTTTGAAACGCATAGTAGGTATTTTGGTTGCCATTCATACTTCACAAAATGTTAATGTTTTTGTTATTACTGATAAAATACCAAGTATGTGCTACCGTTGTATTCCAAATAGAATGACACGCAATTTTCATTTACAATATACAGGGGGTGCCATTTGAAAATAAAAGTGAAGGATAGCTGCCACAGGGCGTCAAATGTAGGAACCTTTTTTATACATCATTTGGAAGGTTCTTTGATGTCATTCAGAGAAATTTTTTTTATTGTCTTATTAACTTGTCAAATAAACTGAGATATTGCCCCGGTGTATTATACTAATACAAGAATTTGAAGTACTTTGGAGAATAAGCGTTTGTAGGTATATAGGTAGATACTTATCGATGATATACAAGGTGAGTCAATAGTACTCGATCGGTCGATAACTCGCGGGAATTTTTGGCTTGAAGAATGATTCAAATTTTGACGGAATCGACAGTACTCAACGCGTAAGCTTGAATTGTTTTTGACTCTACAGCGGGTTCGAAAGTGGCGAAACATGATACTACCCTGGTTTTTCAAATGAGAATGTTCAATTTCTATATTATACTCATAAACTCCATGAAATTCTGATTTCGAAATACCCCATTTGTCATAATTTATCTCTAATACTTTTCAACAAATTTCATGGCTATAAAGGTTAATCTCGAACTCCTTAAGAAAATTAAGAGACTATGTTTCTATTTTTTACGTGGTTTCCATTTCATTTTGTCAAGATGTTTCCGAATATTTATGATGATTTCTCTGATTTGTCTTATCTTTAATTGATATTATTAGTATGGAATTTGAGTAATCCTATCCCTTTGAAACTGTATGCGTGGAAAGTAAACTCAGACCCGTGTTTCTGGGTATTTATATAAATAGTAGTGGTTTTATTCTTTCATTTACATTTATTAGATTATTTCATTCATGATTATTTTTATAGAATTAAATGACTTTTTCTATATAGGATTATGACTACAATTACGATTATGCTGATTTTACCGTGAAACCTTCCTCATCAAAACCAACACAGGACATTTCTACTAGCACGTACAAACCGCCATTAGAAGCAGAATTCACCAGTACGAAACTTAGTACTACTTTGAAACCCAGTGATGCGGAAACGAATAATTCAGTTTCTTCCACTGAAAAACCTCTTAGTTCTTTAGAGGAAGTGAAACCAGAGGAACAGAAACCAGAGGAACAAAAACCATCATCATCAGGTAAAAAATTTTCATGAATTATTATGACAATCTTTATTTAGATACAGATTATTCGAATATTAAAAAAAAACATTTCATAGATAATGAAATAAGTGGTTAGATTAGTGTTTATGATACTACGTACTTGCAGAATCGAAAATGAGAACGTTTTTTTCGAAAAAACCTTTTTTCGCACTTCTGGTTGAATGGCTACGTCAACAAACAAAACTGCCGCATTTGGAGTGAAGCTAATCCTCAAGTGTATGTCGAAACACCGTTACATCCAGAAAAACTGACTGTTTGGTGCGCTCTATGGGCTGGTGGAATCATTGGTCCGTACGTCTTCAAAAACGATAATGGCCAGAATGTTACAGTCAATAGTGATCGGTATAGAGTCATGATTACTAACTTTTTCATTCCTGAATGGAACAACCATGATGTCCAGGAGCTGTGGTTCCACCAAGACGGCGCAACATGTCACACAGCTCGTGCCACAATCGATTCATTGAAAGACACGTTTGGTGACCGCCTAATTTCACGTTTTGGACCTGTGAATTGGCCTCCAAGATCTTGTGATTTAACACCGCTAGACTACTTTCTGTGGGGCTATGTAAAGTCATTGGTCTATGCGGATAAGTCACAAACCCTTGACCATTTGGAAGACAACATTCGCCGTGTTATTGCCGATATACGGCCACAAATGTTGGAAAAAGTCATCGAAAATTGGACGTCCAGATTGGACTACATCCGAGCCAGCCGGTCATATGCCAGAAATCATATTTAAAATGTAATGCCACAAGATTATCTTGCGGATAAATGAAATTCATGTCAATCGAATAATCCATCGTTGTTTAATTGCAATTTAAAGTTCTATAGCTCTAACAAAACACCCTTTATATCTTTTTTAAAATTTTTTGGAATACTAACAAAATAGTTCGAAGTTCAAATTTTTGAAAAGGCAATCAAATTACTTTCAAAACAAGGAGTCATTCAACCCTCTTTCCGTTAAGATTTTAAAGGTTGCTGTCATCACGCTCACAGGGTCGACAAAAATTGATTGAAACCAACAGTATGAACCAAAGTTTACTTCTTTTTGCTTTTTGCTGATTTTTCATTTGGGCCTAGATATTATTAAGTGTGGTACATTTTCAATTTCACACTACATACATATAATTATAAAAGTTTATTGAGTCTACTTGATAAAGATAAATCAATATAAATATCGAAAAATTGATAACTTTCTGATCATTCCCTTCACAATAATATATCTTCATGATATATTCGGTTCATTTTCGTCTTGGAATACAATTCCAATTCTAAAAATGACAAAATTAATGACCAACCAAAAAAAATTCAAAATTACTGAAATTTTACGAATTGAGTAAACGGTTATCAAATTGAATAACTAAATTGATATAAACTGACGTACGTTTCGGAATTTTTGTATTCAATAATACAATTTATCCTCGTCAGTGCCTTATAGTTTAAAAAAACATTACTGAACTTACCAACTAACCCCTTGTATACCTACTTCACAAAAGTTACAATTGAAAATGAATAATAATATCAATCATATTACCTATAATAATAGCTTGATTGACTATGTCTGCATAATCATCAATTTTATAATTTTTCACAGATTCTCCCACTAAAGATCAGCCTTCTAGTACAGGAAAACCAGAAGGGACGACGAAAGAATCTTTAGGGTCTCCAGCTGCTTATGACATTCCCGGACAAATTCAAGTTCAAGTAATTCAATCTCTACGTGATTTACATAATTTAAATGAGAAGAAGGAACAAAGTGGCGATAAAGATTTTGCAGTAAAAGCTAGCGATAGAAAATGCACAACAGGGTTCACTAAAGACAAAAGAGGAAGGTGCCGCAGAGTGAGAAAGCCTCAAAGTCCTTTACCGTAAGTAATAATAATAATAAAAATAAGTTTATTCCTCGGTTTATTCATTAAAAATTACAATAATCTTCTTTAATATAATGTATCTGTAAAGATAATAAATAAACCAAGAAAGAAGTAACTAAAGGTCAGACCTGTACGTGACATACCTATGAACACATGAATATAAGACGAGAACAACTACAACAATGATAATATATACCTAATAAAAATAATAATAACATAACTATTTAAACTTATTAAACTGGCCAATAAAACAGATGAACCAAAGTAGAATAAAACAAGGTGAGTGGATAATTTAGACCAGAACTGACGGAGCAAATTCAGTCGGTCATTTACTGAAGCGCCATCAAAAAGCTCGTCATGAAAATAAAACGGATAATTTAGACCAGAACTGATGGAGCAAATTCAGTCGGTCATTTACTGAAGCGCCATCAAAAATCTCATCATGAAAATAAAACAGGTGTAAACATTACCAACCAGGATTCAGATTAAAGTATTTCATACAGTATACATATTATAGTCCTCCCACATATAACATTTCATAAATTCAGGTGAATGGTTGAAAATTCTGCATGGAAGATTTTGCTCAAAATGTAGGCTAATCTAATTCTTTCGAATATTGTTGGTGAGGAAGTATCAAAAGAATACATAAGCTATTTGGCAAACATAATGTTACATAACGAACTCAACTGATCTTTGATTAATATGAAATAGAATAGTTGATATTCAATATTTTTTATTTATTTAGTAATTTGAGAACTTCATACTCTTCAGTCTTTGTACACTTTAAAGAAGGTGAAGAGGACTACTACTATATCAAGCCTTTTCTTCAACTTCCATTAAAACTAATGTATAATAAAATTTCACTTATTTTGAAAATGCTTTTTTTTTTAAACAGTTGGGTTTCCATGAAATAATTTATTTTCAAAACGGTAGAGATGATTCCTGCACTTTTGGATCACTTATTATGGATGACCATAAATTTCTTATTATTGCAGATTCAATTTTGGCCGACTTGTGAACTTGGCAAAGAGATTTAGATCCAACGATGAAGATGATTCAGTGGAGACACCTACCTCAGCTAATTTTCTCCCACAGCCACATCAGAATTAAGTAATGAAAAATAAATCAATTTATAGTCTTATCGAAGTGTGATCGAATTTTAATTTATTTATTTATTAAATTAATTATATCATGATATATTTTCTAATTAAAGTGATAATAAAGAATCATCTTGATTTTACTAGAGTACAAACATGTTTTTTCATTTTCTGATAAGTAATAACATGAAATATTCTCCATTTAAATTTTTATAACAAAATCATTTTGATTCAATAGAATATAGGTAACCATATTTCAACATAGAGGATTTCATCAGATGAAACAGAACATCATAAACGAAGACAAAGATTCTATAATTCTAATACTAGTAAAAAGGTATAAATCCTTAATCACAGACAAAAACTGAGAAATTCACCTCCTTCTCTATTAATACCTAAAATAAGTAGGTAGGTACTTATCATGAAATTATCGTTATCAGAATACTTATATCTTGAAAGTTGGAACATTAATAAAGTGTTACTATATTATGTATTGATTTGATAACCAAATTGAAAAAAAAAAATTAAACAAATATTCTATAATCATATTGTTCTTATAATTACTTATTTGTTATTTACCTTATACATTTATTCAAGTTATTTACTTCTCTTCTTATTCGATTTTGTTCCAATGAAATATGGAAATTTTTTTTATGTGTAATATATAACAAATAATCATTAAGAATACATTAACAACAAATAAAAAAAAATACATTTTAAATACCAACTTTTCGTCCCTAATTTCATAGGAAGTTTCCTCAAAGATATGATAATTAAATTAGCAAAATCGTCATTTTAAACTATATCATTAAAAATATCGTATCAATGATTCTCAACAAGGAATTTTTCAAGCTTCTGGTGTCGTCTTTTTAGAATCACTGTCACCTTCGAAATTTCTCACATCTGAAGCCTGAACTTGATTTTTGAATAAAACAAACATCATAAGGACATCAGTCACTGTGAACAAACAACAATTGAATAAATAACACAACAATGAAATACTTAAGGTGAATAATTGCCTTTTAAGAGAGGGCGAATGATCATGTCATCTGTCACAAATCAACTATTAACTTAGAAGATAATAATGTTACAATTTGAAAAACAGAGCCTGCATCAGGAAATTAATGACTAATTGTTGAAATAATTCATGAAATTAATAATTTTACTTCTGCGATAAATCAGTATAGTATATTTGATAATAGAGATTATCGACTTTTCAATGGACATCAAATGAATCTTATTTTAATTTCTAGTTATAATATACCTATTTTTTCTTGGTAACTAAATTCAAAGGGTTTGGTGAGATTTGGAATGTAACTCAATTAATTTCAAGTGACGTAGTTGGTTGTACTTCATAATAAATCTTAAATTCGTTTTCGTAGCATTGATATATTGAATTTTGTTTCCTCCGTACTCTTAAATATGAAGTTTCTATTATTTGTGTTATAGATTCCTGTATTTTTGTAGCTCTGAGAATAGGTTACCATCAGAATTCAAGTGATTGGAGCGACCGCTCTAATCGTTTCCTTATCTGAACTAAATTTCAAACCAGTCGGACCTTTTGTTACTGAATTATTCTGTTTTTATTCTGATTTTATTTTTTATTTCTGATTTTATAGAGTGTGTCATATCCAAACTTGCTTAGAATGCATACTTCTGCGAAATTAATTTTTGTAAATAATTTTCGATAAATAACTGGAATTTATTTTGGGCATGAATCAATGAAATATTAAGTTTTTCAATATTCTGCTTAAATTTTCTATTGTTCTGATAAAGCAAATAAACAAAAAATGCTGTACAAAGCTTGTTTATAAAACACCATGCAATATCTCAAATTGATCAAATCATTGAAGAATTGAGTATTTTATTCAATATTTGTCTTGAATTTTCTTTGATGAAGATCTGATTAATTTGATCTCAATTCAAACTGTAAGTTTTAAATAATTGAAATATATTTTTATATTTCTGAATATATCGAGTGAAATTTTTCTTCTTTTACAGAAGTTGAAATTTTAGAAATGAGCATCAAGAAATTCATTCGATTAAAAAACGTTTTAGCCTAACAGCTAGCAGTTCATTCAATTATTTTCTACAGGGATGAAAAAATATCTAAACAAAATTATTATCGATCACTTAAAAAGTAGGTACTATTCAAGCAAATTTTCATTGTACTGACAGAAATCCCAATGTATAAAATCTCAATTTCTTGTGTGATGAAAATTTACTCATAAAGGTACACAATTGTGTACTTTTTGAAACTTCGATTTTCTATAAATGTTCAACGTTTGTGCAAAAAATTTTTTCAGTTTTTACAACATATTTTATTGAATATTTCAATGTAGGTAATTCTTCTTTTTAAATTTCATTTTTATTTTGAAAATGGTATCAATTTAAAAGATCATTTGATGCAATAATTCAGCCTGGCCAACAATTCATTGAAGCTTTCTACAAAATTTCGTGCCAATAGAGGCGTCAGAACAATAGAAAATAAAAGATGAATAACGAAAAAACAATGAATGTAAAATAATGAGTTTCTCAGAGTACCTTCACGCATTCACCAATCCCACCCTTAGAGACCACATATAAACCTATATACAGTTATATTTTCTCCAAGAGTGCAATTGGCGTATTAATGACGAGCGCTCAAAATCATCTTAATTCACGTTATTATTCATTTTTTTATACTATCAAAAGAAAATCCCCTTAAATTTCAGCTTGATGAGAGGTGGGTTATAATTTATAAATTACTATTCCTATGACAAAGTAAGTGTCTTCTGGCAGATCCGCAGATACCTAACATCACAAAAAGGGGTTGACAATTTTTCATTGACTTTTTACCATATGTATCTAAATAACATTATATTGAACATGTAGGCTTGTGCGAATGGCTTGGAATATATATTTTTTAAATTTTTCAGTCACTTGAAAAGTTGCTGATGCTTGACGGACTTATTTTATCAATCAGTTAATAATAAAGCATTATTTAAAAATTTTCCAACTCAGTAACAAAATGGTGTGTCAAATGAAAAGCTACTTACCTACTATCAAAAATGCTAGGATAGTGTTGGGGATTGAATATCTACTGTGGGACAGAGTTCCTTTGAAGATGAGTGCAATAGTGAATATTATTTCAGTCATTTTCCAAACTAACCATGGTGTTATCAGTCTCAGTTTGCCCTGAAAATATGACAAATCAATTTTTATAGTTTGGTGAACATAATACTTTTAATTGTATATAATTAAATTTGTATATTTTTAATTTTTCGATTATTTATGAACGAATGTACAATGAACGAAATTTACAGAAAAACCTAGAAACTTGCAATTTGCAGGTTAGGATTTCGACTGCCGCTATTAGGTTCGTCATGATCAATTTTTTTTTGATAACCAAAAAGCAAAAAAAAACTTGTAGACTGAATTATATTTCGATTACTTACTGTTGATAGTCCGTAATAAAGTCCATAATGGACTGAAGCAATAATCACATAGAAAGTATGCATGAAAATCATTCCATCGTTGAACCAAATGATGAAGAAGAAAAGTATTTGTAGGGCGAACATAGAGATGATCTGCAAAAATTATATATTGAGAACATATAACCCATCAATATTCGTACATTTTTTCCAATTTTTCTCTTTGACATCCATTTGGAACGTAGAAAGGTGGATATGAATCTAAAGCCCTGGGAATTTTACATATTGGTTCATTAATTTCTCCTATCTATAGAAGATTATTTTCAATAATGTCTCAATGAAAAGTGACTAGCGACGGCCCTGCGTACATACGATAACTTTTTATTTGAAATACTTAGAAACATGAAATTTGCAAGATAGGTTTGGATGTTGAATGTCTAAGTTGAATTGGTTGATGGGGAAAATACAAATAGGAGGTTCCGTAATTATCTCAGTTTGAAATTTAATTTTTTTGTTATTTTCAAAACATTCTATGGATATAATTTGTAAAGACTAATACATACCAGTGCTAAAATTGAGAAACGAGCTCCGAAAGTTTCGGGTTCAGCTGGGAAATACTTGGTGTAGAATTTTTTCATTTTGCTGAAACTGAATGAAATGAGGAATATAATAAGGAGTACAACTATCAAATACACTATACTTACGGTGATATAGTTGGGGTTGCAGGATCATGGTTCACAGCCATATCCGTCTGAAAATGAAAGATATATTCAATTTTCTGTTGATTCCAGGAAACCAAAATTATACTAGATGTTTGATGAGATCTAACAATAGTAATCGAGCTTTTGACTTTGTTGGTATTCGACTGAAATATAAATTATAAAAGGATGCATCACTTCCGCAGATGTTTTCAAACTATTGCAAAACTTACTATGAACCATTGCCTTGTCACATACCTAATAAAACGATATTTCTCACGTTGGATAAGGATATCTTCCATTATGCCTTGCATATAAACTCAACAATGTATTGATTATGAAGTGATAGTGACTTCCTGTTGAATAAAAATATTACAGATATTTCATATAGAGATAAACTAATCCCTGGAAAACAGAAATTTGTTTTTATGTTTTTCCAATTTTACAGGCTCCAATTTCACATTATTATGTGAAATCCAATGCTAGCATAAATTTAAGACGAGATCGTAAAAGAGTATTGCATTTTATAGCAGTTGTGTAGCTTCTGATAAGTAGAGTTCCCCATGTTTTGTAGAATTAGTTAATTTTTTATGAAAACTGCAAAATTATGAATTATTCATTAGAAATCAATAAAATAATAATTAACCCAAAGATAACAAATTATAAATACTGACAGTGATTAACCAAGTTGAATTAATATTTTAAAAGAATCAGAGATTTATCAAGAATAACAAATATTGAATAATGATTCTACGTAGTAATTTTTTTAAGATATGCATTTTTCCAAATCCAAATCTGATTCCTTGATTTATTGATTGATATCACCTTGAAAATTAATAAAAATGAAAATTAATTAATCTTATTCCTGGGCTAGGGGAATAAGTCTCATTTTCTTCGAGGAATATATAATTTAATAAGGTCCTTTATTGGAAAATAATAGTCCAAAAAATAAAAAAAAGTATTGCCGTGAATTCTGGAGCTTTTGATAGCTCGTTTAATCATGCACTAATTGCATCATTGAACATTAGATAGTATATAATAATAATAATCATAATATTTATCCAAAATGAACATAATATATACATATAGGTATACATCATTTAGGTTTCCAAGGGTGGAATTGGTGCAGGGGCGGAGCCAGACGATGTTCGAGGGGGGGGTGGGGGGGCATAGATAGTCACGGCTCATATAGGTTAGCAAAATAGCGGAATTTTTTGTTGGTACCTTCCGGGTCAAGTGTTTTTTTGTATCATAGAAAGATGGATTTCAGTAAATAATATCATATTCAGTTTCTAGAATTTTTGTAGGACAGAAACAAGTTAAAAAAAAATTTCACATATTTCATAAATATATGTAAATTTATATCACAAGACAACTCAGGCGCAAGAAAGTATAAGGTGTAGTTAAAAGAAAACCATTATTTTTGCATAATGAACAAGGCATCAATTATCATAGTTAAAATGATTCAATTTGGGTTCCCTCCCAATCTCACTAATCACACAGCAAAACCTTCCTGGCCGTTTCAGAAGGCTCACCGCGTTTCGACCACGACCGTTTTTACTTGACGTTGTCATAAATGATCCACTTCTCATCACCAGGTACCATGCTTTTATCAATATTTTCGACAATTGGCCACAGCGCCGCCGCCATACATTTAAGCTCCCCGGCGAAATAAAATTTCACCGCCCTGTTTTGGCTCATTTATCTGAATTTTCATTGAAGGAGCCTCTGTTATTCCTCTCAGGCATCTTTTCAATTTTATATGAAACCGTATCAAAACTCAAAATCACCTTGTCAAATTTATCAAAACGTCCTGGATTGTTTAAAAGCATGACGCTCTATTATAAATCTATAGCACAAAAACGACGTAGTTCTCAAAGGTGCAAAAAGTCTTGTTTTATTAACTGACTGACACTGCCGGGGTGCCAAATTGTAGAGGCGCTCCGGCAAAATGTCCGGTATGCCGCCCCTGGCGGTGGACCTGATTGGCCTTCCAGTGAGTGGTGGATCTTTGATATCGAAATTATCGGAACGGATTCGACGAAACCAAAATTGAACGTGATTGGCTATTACAGTATCACGTCCAAAAACACTACATTTTCAGCCGCTTGGCTGGTATTTTCATCTTTATTTAAGAAAAACTATAAAATATAGCGTATTTTTTCTGCTAGTGTTCATCTTTGTGACGTGCTCAAACTTAACTGAGTCAATTCATCACAAAACTGTCAGAATGTAGAGGTATGAACTTAAAAACAATTTCCAGTGTGTTTTTGTACACTTGAACACTTTGTACAAGTCTCTACGATGAGTGTATCCTGAGATATAACCGCTTACCTAGCTTATTTGCCCACCCTGTACAACGCGAGATACAAATAACTAAAGCCATAGCCATGTATTGTAAAAATAATGAATTCCTTTTCACTACACCTATTTAATAAAAACATACGATCAAATATTAAAAAACCAATAACAAATTCTAGTATCCTATTTTTTGACTAGCGTATCTTTGTATAATATTTTCAACATTAAGACTGCTGCAAATGGTTCTATGTATATGCATTAATGCCAATACATTGAACCTGTCTTCAACCATTCTAGATCTTATCGAATAGTTTTCGATTTTTCAGGATACATTTTTATAGTTCTAAGGTCCGCGAGGGGGGCCATGGCCCCCATGCCCCCTCTGTATCCGCCCCTGAATTGGTGCATGAATGACGAGTGCTCAACAGCTCCTGACTTCACCGCAAGGGCGTAGATCTTTTTTTCTTTTGGGGGGGTAATCGAGAAAAAATTTTTTGACGGGAACGTTTACTCATATCTGTGATGTGAGAGAAAAAGTTTGATAACGAAGTTTGAACCAAATTACTGGAAATAATTTTTTTTATTACCAATTTGGTTGTTCTTACCTTATACTGGATGTTCCTGAATTAGAGTTGCAAAGGAAAATGAGAGATTCTTTGAATAAGAAGAAAAATTCCCACGGATATGAGCCCGCAAACGCTTTGTTTTCGAGATACAGGGTGTTCCTAGTGTATCGTACGTTTAAGTGATGCTTATTATAACAGTTTATCAAATCTGTATAAATCTTCGATTAAAGTGGGTAAATAAGAAATGAACTTTATGATTTATTCATTCATTACAGCTTACTATCTGGATCTTTATTATAATTTGGATTTTCCTGAGGATTACTTGAGATCTGTTTGAAATTTTTTTCTCGAAATGATAGCAGATACGATACAACTATAACAAACACAAAAGTGTAGTACTGGACTAGAGTTACTTTCTAAATTTTTTGAAACTACCAGCGGTTCATCAATAGAAAGTTCTGAAGGCAAGAATCACGCACCCCTCCAGAAAATAAATCACCCTGTCGATTTGCATTCAAAATTAGCATATTACATGATGAAAATTTTAAATAGGAATATCTATGGCCAATTCAAATTAATTATGTTGTGAAGGAAAGGTTTTATGAGAAAAAAATTTGACACTTGTATCTCAAAAACAAAGTGTTTGGGGGGACTCATGTTACAGGACTTTTTTTTTAAATGATTCGAGAAATCTGTCATTTTCATTTGTACCTCAAATTTAGGAACACAGTGTAGATATAGTCAATTCAAAACTGATGTCTTCACAAATAAATTGCAATTTGAATGAAACACAATGAAAAATACAATTCATCCAAGACAATTTCTCTATGCGAAGTACTCAGTTCAGAAATGGCATTTAATTTTTAACTGAAGAATATCACTGATATAAGTGCGTTGAAAACATCCTTAACTTGATGCAATGCACAATAGATAAAATGCTTGATTTCGAGTAGGTATACTTATAGCTTTCATCGTTCCAATAAATTTCATGAGCTATCTATCATTCAATTATTCAAAGCTCCTCGACAAAAAACTAATATTATCCACTGAAACCATCGGCACAAATTATTGATTGCAAACTTCTTCGGAGTTCTCAATTCATTTCTAAATATTCTCTTCGTCCAATTCGAATAGTACACAGTAACAAGGATGCACATTTTCAGAATTAAGTTATTCAGTTATAACATAAATCAATAAGTATATTGATACCATTCATCGAAGATAGAAAATTCAATCTAACATCATCGTATAATACTTATAATAATAGATTGGACCTTTTTTGCAAGAAAATTCATTTTCAAAATATAGATTTTGGGTTCAATAAATTAAATTTCGTATTTCAAAAATTTGATCTCTGATAAGTCATGAAAATATGAAAATGTTTGATATAACATATTAATCACTATATATATATATATATATATATATATATATATATATATATATATATAAACAATGGTTTAAGGGGTGTTGGAATTGGTCATGTGTTTAGGATGTAAACCAAGCCTTTTACACTCCAACAGGAACACTCTGCGATTCCGCAATGCTGCCAACTTGATGTTATTAGATGACCATGATTTTAAGGTCGATGACATTTCCCTTCCATACCGTACACGGATTTCAGCATAAAACCCCATGCTAATATACAAAATGTGATAATTTCCTAAAGTAATTAATAAACAATGGTTTAAACCATTGTTTATTAATTACTTTATATATATATATATATATATATATATATATATATATATATATATATATATATATATATATATATACCCAACGGTGCTGATTTTGAGAATGACGCGCAACCCACGACGCCATCTTTCGGGTGACTCACTATACTCGTTGGGTTTTACTGTTTCTCTTTCAATATATAACATTAAATATCGACAGCAAATCATGGGCCCTTTCCGGACAAAATCAATTTTTTATTGAAATTTACACATTTCTTGGACCTTTTGGGTTGGAAATAAATCCACTCTATTTCCGAGATCATTCGAAGACGAAAGTAAGAGAGAGCCTGAAGAGCATTCTCTCCAACTCCATGAAGGGCAACCAATACTATCTTCTCATAATTTGTGTAGGATTTTGGGAAAGTGTCAGCCACATTGAACAGCTGTATGGTTTTTCATAATTATGTCCCGCATTTTTGTTTATTCTTGTTAGAAAAGGACAAAGGTAGTGTTGCCAAAAGAGAGTTACAATTTCTCGTGATATTCACAACATTTGATGGAATGCTGCGACGAGCTGCGTTGCGGAGGCTAAACTTCTGATGTGGTGGTCAACACCTCATGCTTCTGGATAAATTCGAGTTTACCACATCTTGAAGTATTTTTCTTTTCTCGTCCTCAAGGCAGAATACCCGTAGAATACCACGGGTAGTAAGGTGGAAGGGATACACTGACTAGTCACTGTTTATTTTCTAGCACTTACATTTTACATTTATCTGTGAATCAAACCCCATCGATTAGTACCTATGCTTATTATATGTATATGTGTACTTGTTTACATAACATTGTTACGGACAATATACAGGCTGTAAGTAAAACACTAAACGTCGCTGATACTTTTCTAGACGAATTCATTGCTGATAGTGGAGACCAGTCCAGTGCAGAGTACTTACAAATCTATGTCTTTTTTGTGACAGGCTGATATTGTTGATGGCTGAATATTAGGCAGTCAGTATCGTCTATAACTTGCTCCGTCAGCATTGATTCGCTTCAGCGAGGTTGAAACTCATGAGATTTTTTCCATTGGAAAGTAAATTTCTGAACCACATTGATAACTGTCTTGAAATATTATTTCGCTGTATGCTAAAACAGCATGATGGCGTAATTGTTAGTGATGGGCATCCTCGGATAGAAATACTCGGTTAACCGATTTTTAAAATGCTCGGTAACATCCGAGCATCGAAATGTTCGCATCGCTAAATACTCGGCACTCTATCTTCAGTGCGGAGACTCGCATCTCGAAAGTCTTCGTTTGATTTCGTAATTCATATGCTGTATCTACTCGTACTCGACGAGGAATCCTCGTGTACATTTCCGATTCTCGTGCTCGTAAATTAAATCGTGATAAGAAAGAATTAGGATTTAGGAATAACGAATAACAAAAAAACTTGGACTTGATCAGCGAAGAATATGTGTGTGTGATCTTTTTTTTTTTGGGAATATTTCGCGGCACCACCACTGAAAACTGAGGTTAACTATATTTCAATTTATCGGCGTTGAATGGTGAAAACTGAAATGGAAGATTAGTTGTTCCTCCAAAATATTTGGAAATTTTTTCACAAAATAGACACACAGCCACTTGATTATTAGCTTTGCTGAAGTATTCCCAAACAAATGACTTCTTGGCTCCAGGACGCATTTTTATTTTCCGAAATAATTAATCGTTCCAAGATGAAATTACTTTTGTTGGAACATTCGTACTGAAATGTATGAGAGCTATCCCCTTTTATTTTATAGGAATAAGAGTTTCTAATAATTCATTGATGGCTTCGTACTTTTCTGACTTCAATTCAGAAAATGTATTATTTTGTTGAGATCACTCTGACTGCCAAATGACATTTATGAAACTTAAACTCCAGTCTCAAATAAATTTGGAATAGAAACTGAAGTATTCCCTAATTATTGGTGTGAATGGAATAAAAAATTTAAAGATTTCATGAATGACATAAATCTCAGGCATCAGAGTGATTTTCCGAAGACGCATATTCAGCTGAGTAATGAATTGTTCCCGGTGACTGAATGATCCAAATGTCTACCAAGTGATAAAATGTGTAGTTTATTACTTAGCGCAACGTATTCGGGAATCTTTGGCTATTGCCGACGATATTAAAACATTTTTAACGCATTGAAGATCATATCGCATACGAGGATTTTTTAATTGTGCTACTGCCAGCCTCCTGCTCTAAGTAGCTAGTGAAAACCATAGCTAAATCCTTCCCGTAGTGGTAAGAATAGGAGCTGTAGACTATTACAAGGACGTAGAAATGGGGGCTACTGGTGGTTATTCCCGCCCCCCCAAGATTTTCGAAATATAAAATTTTAGAAATCTCGCAGACAAAGAGAGAAAACATCTCCATAAAATGAACCAATAATAATCATTTTACTTTTCTCTGAAATCGACACGTTAGTAAAAAATCAGACCCTTTCATGGTTTATGAGTTTATTATCGCTTTCAAGATGAGTACTTTCATTGCACTACGAGCTCGTCTTTGACTTTCTCGGCATCGCCCTTTATTTGCCATCTGTGATTTTTGCATTCGTCATCGGTATACACTTACCTATTGTTTTCGGTTTTTTGTATCATTCTCGTCACAAAATTTCAATATGTAGTTATCAAAAAAATGAACTGAGTAATTCGCATCGAAAAATTGTCTGGGCTGTGTTCTACAATTTATTGTGTTTCATTCAAATTGCAATTTATTTGTGAAGACATCAGTTTCAAATTGACTATATCTACAGGCTGTTCCTAAATTGGATGTACAAATGAAAATGACAGATTTCTCGGATCATTTCAAGAAAAAAGTCTTATAACATGAGTCCGCAAATGCTTTGTTTTTGAGCTGTTAAAGTTCAAGTTTTTCTCTCATAGCACCTTCCCTTCACAAGATATTTAACTTGAATTGGTATTGATTCTCCAATTTAAAGTTTTCATCATGTGATATCCTAATTTTGAATGTAAATCTACAGGGTGATTTTTTTCTGGAATGTTGCCCTCTCCTTTTCTCCAGAATTATTTTTTTGTGAACCACTGGTGATTTGGAAAAATTTAAAAAGAAACTCTGGTTCAGTTCTACACTTTTTGGTTTGTCGTAGTTTTTTTGTATCTGCAATCGGTTTCGAGAAAAAAATTCAAACTGCTCTCTAAAGTAATTCTCAGGAAAATCCAAATTATTATAAAGGTCCAGTTAGGTAGCTGTGATAAATAAATAAATTATAAGTTTTGGTACTTATTTACCAACTCTTTACCGAAGATGAATAAAGATTCGATAAACTGGTTAAACATCACAAAAAAGTAGGACTACAAGAAACAACCTGTATCTCGAAAACAACGCGTTTGCGGGCACATGTTCATTGGCCATTTTATTTTCAAAATTATCCAAGGAATCTCTCACTTTCCTTCGTAACTCCAATTCAGAAACACCCAGTAATAGATAAGAACAATCGAATTGCTAATGAAAAAATTATTTCGAGTAATTTGGTTCAAACTTCGGTATCAAACCTCTTTTTCTCATATGGTCGTCAAAAATTAAAATAGTCCCTTGGACTATTATAATTTTACTAATGGCGATTTTACGTCGCCATATAGCTGTGTGAACCTAAGGACTGCTAAATAACGGTTTCACAATTTTTTTATGATTTTCCTCGTGCGATGAGTATAGGAGTTAATATTTTGGTGAAACGATGACCAAAACAAAAATTAAAAATATTCAAATTTTGAAGTCGAATATCATGATATTTATCCAATCTATAGACTCACGATTACAGTAAAATTGAAGTACATTTCATCTCCTAAAAAATGTATGAGTGGGTTTTTGTGTAAAACCAATTTTTCACAATTTATGTGTCAAAAACTGCAACAAGATCGAAAATTTCGAAAAATTTGAAAGGGTTGTTATTTGTTCTAATATGTTTCGGACAGTTTTTTGATGTCAGATATAACTAATGCCACTTTACAGTGATCATACTTTTCCATGATAGCAATAATTAAGGGCCATGAAAATTGATAATTCTCAAGGAAAAATATCATCTGGTATGAAATATCCATAATCTTTGTTATTCTATTTCTTTATGAATTCTTGATACATTTCAACTATGAAACGAGAAATCAACCCTTTTATAGACTGACTTAAAGGTAAATAGGGTAGTAGGAGGCCGCATGATGAAGAATTATTGATTTGAACGAGTTTCAGATATGCATTATAAATGAATCCTGAATGATAATGGATGGGAGTACTAATTGGGAATTAGACAAATATAAAAATAATATTTGTCGATATGAAGAGCTGAAAAAGTATGAAATGCATTGAGGTAACGAATTTGGGACTCGTAATTTTTGAGTTTTGGCTAATTATTATATTCAATACATCACTCATAATGGAGGCAATTCAAATGAATGTAACATGACAATTTTTTGTATGTGGAATCTTCACTATCTTGTCACTCAAATGAAATCAATAAACTATAAAAATGTTTTTTATTCGGGAGAATACAGATTTTCAGCTAATAACGAGAGTTTTAATCTTTCGTGGAATATGCCTGGGCATCCAATTTCTCAGTTTTATGGGGCAAGTCCTACAGCAAGAAGCTTTGTTGAACCACCAGATTGCTTAACGTTCGAATGTTCCATAGTGGCGCAAATTTGTTTTTGGTATAAAAAAAGTATAATCGTGAGAAATTTCATCAATTTCGGGTGAAATTTTTTTTTCGCTGTACACATAAAAACAAATTTTTATTCTATTTTTGAAAAAATGTTCTCACAGAAATTCTTAGACAAATGAGTTGATTCAGAAAATAAAATTCAATTTGACAACCGAGGAAAAAAATTTCAAACTTTGCAGGTTTTCCGCCATTTTGAATTTTTTTTTCAAGGTTCTTTACATTTTCTGAATTCAGCACTCAAAAATACTATGATTTGACCAAAAATTGTAACTTCAAAGGTTATACTGACCACACTAAATACAATATTGGTCAGAAATTACGTTGCCCACCTTGTATCTCGCTTATGCTTCGAAAACGAGGTATATGTCATAAGACAAAAATGATTCTCTCGGTGTCATCTACATGACTATATAGGTTCGTCCGGTATAAAATGAAATACCCTGTATATGAAATGTACCTACATCTAAGAGTGTTGGCTTTGTATGTTCTGAATTTCAACCTAAATAAATTAAAAATTGTTATTTGAGTACAAACGTACTTATTATTTGATGTCGTCTTTGATAATTTCCCTCAAAATAAGCTTCGACATGCCCACTTCCCAATGTGCTCAATGTTAAAATACGCTGATCCGCTAAATTCCCTGTGAACATTTTTTGCTAATGTGTCTCCAAATATTTTAACCAAATATTAACTTCACGAATGACAACATTACAAATCATCCAGATTAAACGTCATTTATTTCCTATGAAAATGCGTTTTTCTTGAATGACCTTTGTAACAGTTCGATGCAAGCAAACAATGGAAAGTATACTTAAGCATTTAAGCCACATTGAATAGAAATTTTGTTTTGTCCGCGTCATAAAAATTATAACATCAACTTTCTTAGGCTATCTCGAAATATTACAAGCAGTAGATAAAATGAAATTGCAAATTTAAGAGGAATATTTCTTATCCCATTACTCACAGAATGTCTGAACTTGAATGAAAAAAATATTTTAATGAAATTTACGTTTCAGGATATGAACCCAGTACCATTCCTTATGAAATTCAATTGAACTTCTGAAAAAAAAATTGATAGCTGATATTATGCCTTCATATGTATAATGAAAATTTTAGCTTTATGTAAAATTTCATGTTGATCGCGTTATCTAAACATTTTAAATCTCAAGCAGAATAAAAATTTCCCAATATTTGCGAGATAACAGTTCGAACTATAGATTCAGGCTGAAACTTAGTTTATAAGTGTGAAATAATTACTCAAAAATGTTTATGCCGGATTTCAGGAGAAATCTATATCGAAACTTTCCATAAAGATAAAATAACCAACAATAATAACATTATTATAAATCACATCTCATATATACCTATTACATACAGGGTGTCTCATTTGAAAGTGTCCACCCTCAACAACGAATCAGAATTTGTGAAAACACTTAGACAGGTCGATTTTTGTGACAGGGGGACATGATTTGGGATGTTTCTACTAGCAACCCCATGAAGAGGGTTGCCACCCCATTAGGAATTTAAATAGGAAAAGTGGGTAGTTTTGTAGCACAAATGTATGCATAGATTCAAATTTGTATGAACCTGCAGTTTGTGTTCTATAAAAAGAATATTCACAATGTTACAGGGTGGTTTTTATGAAATTATGGTACCGATAAAACTAAATGAAACGGAGATGTTCTTATTGATCGTATAATTTCTATTGCAAAAAAAATATTTTTAACAAATAATATTAGTAAAAATTTACCGCAAATGCATAGTGAAAGATAGGCACCTATTTGTATTTTTCATCAACAGCTTTATGATATGGCATGCAGGGCCGCCGCCAGGAAAGGCATACCGGACATTTTGCCTGGGCGCCAAATTGTAGGGACATAGTTTTGGACATACTAATGTTTACTCATTGAGAACACCACTTTTTGTATTGAAATAAAAAAATTTCCGAGTGCCAATTTGATTGAAATCAACTACATATGAATTTAAGAACTGCGTCGTCTTTTTACTATAGAGCTCAGTACATGATAAGGTGATTTTAGATCGAAAATGTGATATCATAAGAAATCAAGAAGTTGCCTAAGAGGAATAACACAGGCTACTTCGAAGAAAATTCAGATAAATTAGGCAATGCAGGGCAGCGAATTTTTTTTTGCCGGGGCACCAAATGATGGTGGCAGCTATATTTGCTTAAAAAAAAATATTTGATTTTGGTGTTTCAGTTAACAAAAAATTTTCAAGTTACTATTGTAATTCTAGCCTCATTATTATTCAGCATTGAAGTGGAAGAAAATTTTCGTTATTTTTCCTAGTGGAATTTTCGGGAGACGCATTTTCTATTATAACTCAAATTTGAAAAATTAAAAATTCATGACGAATTTTCAAAATGTTGAGTTGGAAGAATTTGTTGGAATCTTACTTCAATCCAGATAATATGATGTCTAAGTTGGATCGCAACCAGACATACACCAAAATACCTACCTATATCCTACATTAGAAAAAACTGCATCGCAATTCGCAATTCTGGATTTCTAATTTCAGTGGATAAATTTCAAACCAAGTCCTCTTCTTCACCGATTTCGTATTCAGATATCAGAATAATTTCAAGACATCGATAATATTGTAGAGACTCTATCTAAATTGGCTCCCCTTGAGATATAAACCCAACCATGCTACAGAAGAGTTATCATGCTCCGCTATGAAGATTTGGTATTTGGTAAAGATTACTGAGTGTCACACTACCGATTCCTTCAATTATGTCGGGATGAAACATCGAAATCCCTTTTATAGAGGGCGCATTTTTCGAAATTGGCTCGATAACTCCTTTCCAAAATGTTGACTCCGATGTGGGGCGGAAAGCTGCGACCACGTTTCCTCTCTAAATTGAAATCACTTGGTATATAAGATTAAATAATGTTTAAAATGGTTCCATTGCACTGCGACTTAATGGTCTATTGATTGTATCACATTTGTACTACACATTAATAAATAATAATATACTGACAAAGAAACTGCAACACCCAGAAGGAGCTGTTTAAATTAATTTTTTTTTTGCTGTAAAATAGATAGTATAGTATATCCAAAGTCACTTGAACTATTCCATTAAAACGCTTGGCCACATGTCCCTTTGAAGTTGATACAGTGATACGCTAAATACCGGGGTTCATTTGAATAGGCAAAAAATTCACTGGCCCTAAAGGAATTTCAGGAAACTTGGACAACCCTTGTATAATCGAAATATTCTGGATTCCTACAAGTGACTTGTATATATATGACTGGATATACTATACCTATAGCGAGGAGTAAATGATTGAAATTTGGAGAACAAAAGGAATTACAATTTTTTATTAAATTCGTTAATAATGTGTTTGTCCACCGCGATTATCTATACACTCCCCAACAAATCTCGGCATTAATGCAAAAAGATGGTTTATTTATTCTTGAGGGATACTATTCCAAAATACCTGTACTTCATGTCTCAGAGCCGCCAAAATCCTTGGGGGCTGGGGTAAATTTCCAAGCCTTCTACCCATGATGTCCCAAACATGCTCTATGGGCGAAAGATCAGGGGATCTGGGCGGACATGGCAAAAGATTCACATGGGTCGTTTTGAAAAATTTTAAACTAACTCTGACAACATGAGGTCGGACATGATCTTGCTGAAATATTGGATTCCGGTTAAGGTAAGGGAGAACAATTTCAACATTTCTTGAAGGTAATGCAGCGCTGTCATGTTACCTCGAATAAAGACTAAAGGGACCTACTTTCATGTGCAATAGCACTCCATACCATAACCATGACTGCCCGGTGCACATGACGGTCAACATCTAACTGCGGTTCACGTCTTTCTCCCCGACGTCGTCTATTCCTTCTTCGGCATTCATGTGCTCCCTAGGAGAATCGAGATTCATCAGAAAAGGCGACCAGATGCCATTCCATATTCCAATGTTGACGCCTGCACCACTGTAATTGTTGCCGGCGATGCCCAACCGTCTAAGGCTACACAAGATGGAATCGATAATGCTGCAGTCCAAAAGGCCTTATCCGGCGGTAAACCGTTCGGACAGTTACAGGATGGCCTTGTTTTCCTAACCACTCATCAGCCAAAGTGGACCAATAATTCGACCTCTTTCAAATTCACTTATAGATGACGATAAATTCCGCGTATACGTGCTCTAGGCATTTTAACAACAACTAAACATCGACTTTGGATCCCCTCCAACAGCTGGTTTGTTGTAGAATTTGAAAAACTTGCAAAAAACGACTACAATATTTAAGCAACAAAAATTATTCACATGAAAAGACCTTTCCTTTTTTTTTCTCCAAATCCAATCATTTACTCTTTTCTCTCTCTCTCTCTCTATTTTTTTTTCCAAGAAAAAAACATTTAAACAGCTTCATCGTGATGTTGCAGTTTCTTTGTCAGTTAGTATAAATGATTGTGCCCCGAGTGTGCCTCCCATTAGAGCTATTCTCGCCATTACATGATCTACAGCTCGCCTTCCAGTTCCAGAGTTCTAATGAACTCCTGTATCTGGGTTTGGTTCAAGTAGTATATTTCCTCACTTCTTAAAGTTTTTTGTCCAAAGCATATTTTGCGTTGGCTAGTGATGACTAAGCTTTCTCTCGCCAAGTGATTCGGAGTTTTTCCTCTTCCTCAGAACCTTTACTCGTCGTTTTCTTCTAGACTCATTTTCATGAGGTGCTTTCCGAGGCGACAATGCTGTCGAAGGTATCCAGTGAGGAGATGTAGCATATTCTTGCTAAGATTTAGATATTTCTTTAATCTCGCAGTGTCAAAGTTCGAAGAAACTACCCACTATTCAAATTCTTGATGGGGTTGCAATCCTCTCCAGAGGGTTTTTTCAAGCAGGGGGAATCGATTTACAGACCAACCCTAACCAAAGGAACAAGTGTGAGGGTCCTAACTCATCAAGAGCGGGAATACTCAATAAACCTAACCTTCTGCTTCTTAGGTTTCGGGCATAAAGCCTATATACCATTTATCTATAGATCGGATGAATTTCTACTTGCACACTATTGTGCTGGGTTATTCGGGCGTCCTTTTTATTCGTATTGTTTCTTCAATTTGATGTATTTTCTTGAGTTTCTTATATATTTAGGTCATCGTTTCGCAATTGATCCCTGGGTCTTTTGCGGTATGTATACATTCTTCTTGCGTCTTCGGCAGGATCGTAATCAATTAATCTTCTCAATTCTTCGTTGGGATGTTCTATCAATTTTTCGAATATTCTTTCGTCTTTTTTCTTCATGAAGTCAGTTATTCTGTCCCATTTTAGATTTCTGTGGATTTGGATGTTTCTAACAAACCAAGGGGCATCTATTGCCCATCTTATATATTTATCTTCCGTTGATTGATGTGGTTCTTTGCCGCGAATCCCCAAGCCATTGAGCCGTACGTGAGTTGGGGTCTGGCAACGGCTTCATTTATTCTGAGTTTGGTGTTTCTGTCCATTCGGCTTCTTCTTCCGATAATTGGATAGAGACGGTTCATCGCTTTGTTGGTTTTATCCACCGCATACTTAACATGTTGTTTCCACGTTAGTCCCGTGTTCATGATCACACCTAGGTGTTTTGCTTCTTTTTTCCATTCAACTTCGTTGCCGTCAATTGATAATTTTTCCTCCATTTGTAATCTTCTCTTGTGTAGTAGAATAGCTTGACGTTTCTGTCCGTTCATTTCAATCTTCCATTTAATACACCATATGGTTATTTCATCTGCTGATTCTTGCAATCTTTGGTGTATGATATTTGATCTTCTGTGTTTGACTGCTATTCCTGTGTCATACGCATAAAGGGCAAGCAAATTTCTCGGATTTCTTGGTATATCGTGTATGTATATATTATACAGGAGAGGTCCTTACACTGAGCCTTGTGGGACTTCTGCTTCTAAGTGTCTTAGAGTTGATTTTTAATCTTCTAATTCAACGTAGAAATTTCTATCCCTGAAGTAATTTCTGATGATTCGGCACATCTTTATTGAGTATCCCGCTTTTCTCATCTTATTATCATACTCTGTCAAATGCTCTTGTTAAATCTAGTAGTAACAGTACAGTGGCTTGTTTGTTTTGGAATACCTGGGTGATATACTCTGTTAGTCGGAGAAGTTGTTGTTCAGTTGAATGTTTATCTCTGAATCCGAATGGTTCTGTTGGTAGAATATTCAGATTTTCGGTTTCTGCTTTGGGTCTCTTGAGGACTACTCTTTCTATTATCTTTCCTAGGGCTGGTAAAAGACTAATCGGCCTGTAGTTTTGCGGGAATTTTCTATTTTTTCCCGGTTTATTAGATACAATCACTTCGGCTGTTTTTCATCTGTTTGAGAAGAGTTCTGTTCTCATTACTGCGTTTGCAATATCAGTTATTGCAGCTATCCTTTTTTTGGGCAAATTCTTCCAGAGGGTTGCTAGTAGAAACAAGCTTTGTATCCCAGATCATGTCCCCCTGTCATCAAAAATCGACCTGTCTGAGTGTTTTCACAAATTCTGAATTTTTGTTGAGTTATTGAGGGTGGACACATTTAAATGAGACACCCTGTATAATAAATAATGAGAAAAATATAACGCGCAAAAATCACTGAATATTCCAACTAGAAAGTCGTAAAGCTGCCGTGAATTCATAAAGATTAGAAGATATTATTTAGACATATGTTTATCATAGCTACATCATAGCGGTATTCTAGGGTAAACAATAATGTTGCGATGCGTTTACCATGTCATTTGTCAAGATATTCCTAAACAAAGATAAAGTTTACCAATTTGGAGCCTATCGAATCAAAAGAAAAACACTTATCAATTTATTTACGTACGCATTCATAATGGGAACACTTATATGAAATATCCTAAGAAAGATGATCATATTGTGGTATACTGTGACAAAGCTCAGTCGTTAATTTATCAGTTGTTATCTATGCATCGTCCTGAAGATGATTGATCAATTCAAAGGAGTTAATACCTTGGTGTTTTTCGTGAACGGAAAGAAGGTAAATCAAAGCTTTTTTTGAAATTCTTTATGATAAATTTCAATACAGAGCTCCTTTCAGTTATGAATAAGATTTATTTATTTATTTATTTATATTTATTATTTCAGTATAGAGAACTAACACTCAAAGTGAAATGCGATTGATCCAGAAAAAGTTGAAACTTTGTATTTCTTTTTTAAATCTTATTTTATTAGTTAATTACCAAATAATATTACAATTTGATTCATCTCTTCAGGAAGTCAATGAGTTGGAAAATCTGTTTATTTGAGTACCTATATTTAGTAAATTTTAGTATATTTAGTAAATCATTTTAAAATAAAATTGAAACATTTTGGTGGAACAAAAATATAAAATCTGGTGGCTCTTGTTCATTTGACTTATTAAATTGAAATGCAGTTATGATTGCAAAGGAATTAAAAAAATTTAGAGACGCAGAAAGTTTTTTTGTCCATACTCGCGTTCCGCCAAACAAATTTTCAGGCGCTGTCTGCACTCAAAGCTGAGTGCATACAATTTTAATTTTTTACAGAAAAATAGATCTTAGATGTTTTTTCTTTGAGGTTTGTGCTACGATATTTATACTATTGTTGAACTTTTTGTTGAATCACAACTAAATTTTGAGTTTCAATGTTATGAGCACCCTACTCATTAAGGAAAAATTACATATCCATAACTTTTCTCGGAAAAAAGTATGTTTTTTCCATAAGTATCATATCACAAAAAGTTTGTGAGATTTTGCTTTTATTATTATTTTTCCATTCGATTTTTGGATTCTACGGAATACAGATTTTTGAACGTGAGAATTTCAGTGGAATTGAAAAATCTTTCAGGCTATCATTAAAAATTATACAGCGTGTTTCATCATGAACTGGACAAACATATATTGTTGTGTAGACTGTAGACTGGGAGAATCATTTCTGCCTTATGAAATATAGCCTGTTTTCGAAGCATAAGCATTTCTGAGCAATATTCAATTGAGTGTGGTCAGTAATGTTATTACCTTTGAAGTTACAAGTTTCGATCACATCAGAGTATTTTTCAGTGCTCAGAAAAGTTGAAGAACCCTAGAAAAAAAATCAAAATGGCAGAAAACCTGTAAGGTTCGTGATTTTTTGGTTTCCAAATCAAATTTTCTGAATGAACCCAATTTCATAAGAATTTCTGTTAAAAATTTTTTTTTCACAAATCGAAAAATTTTTTTACATGTCTACAGCGAAAAAAAAAACTTACCTGGAATTTTTGAATTGTTTAACGATTGTACTTTTTTTTATACCTAACACAACAATAAAAACAGAATCTAAAAATATCAAAAGATTCCTTCATTAAAGCCATCCAAATTTCTTCTTCCTCTAACATGATTGAAAAAAATATGGTTGGGCTATGAGGATCAAAATTTTGAAATTTGCTCTGTCGAAATATATGAATGTAAATATAAAATTAACACAAAAAAAAAACTCAGTGTAATTTCAATGAATCTCTATGAGAGTCGAACTCTCTACCTTGTTGTGGTATTAACTGGGATGTAAATACTGAACTAATCCAAAGATAAAGGGTGTACACTACCTTTTTCATTAAGTTCTTCTTTACTTATCGTTGTAATAATTGAGATACGATCGAAAAACCTTCGACTATCTTGGCTGAATTCCTAGCCTAGCGGCAGCCAATCTACTTCTTTGCTGCCTTGTAAAACAAATAACTATTCACTGATAACTTTTCAATAGAAAAATGAAACCTCTTTCCACTAGTTTAACCATCGAATTTCGTCGGATTTGATAGGTATTCCATTGATATTACATTTTGTAGTTCTCTAGGGAATAGGTATACGCCTTCACCTATCAACTAACATTCATCATTCAGAAATTATAACGAGTAACTGCTTGATATATCGGAACAGCTATAATATTCCTATACATATTTTCCTTGTGCTTCATCGTTATTGAATGTTTAGAATGTTTTTTCATTTCAGGTGGTGGACAATAATGTTGATCCCGAATGGACTCTTCTATATTATTTGAGGACTAAACGTATCCTTCATTAATTTAGAAATCTCAGGTAGTAGAATTGAGAGTAAGAAATTATATAGACAATTTCTCTTCCAACTAAAATTATTGTTTTACTGTCAGAAACGTAGGTATCAATAGAACACGGATAATTTATTATTCATCTAAATTTATTGTATAGTTTATTAAATCCTTTTATTTTTCTGATAGAAATATATCGGATTCAATTTTATCAGATCTTCGAAGAATGAAATCTTTATAATTTCCAACATTAGATACATAATTGAAGGGAGAATAGTTTTTTCACACAAGAATTTTCCTTAACATTCTTATAGTAGATTTATGCGGAACCAAACTGGGGTGTGGAGAAGGTGGATGTGGAGCTTGCACTGTTATGGTATCAAAGTATGACAGGAAGAAAAAGAAAGAAATGTATCCTTTTGAATATAAGTTCTTAATCGAACCTACATCACATAATATCAATTCGATAATTCATTCGAATATGATATTCGATCTCGTAGAAGATATATCCAGTCTACTGTACAGGGTGGGCAAATAAGCGAGGTAAGCGGCTATATCTCAGGATCCACTAATCGTAGAAAATTGCGGTAAAAAATTTTACCACTAAAGTGATAAAGAGAACACACTGAAAATTGTTTTGAAGTGCATACCTCTACCGCTAGGGGGCGAAATAGCTACCGTCTAGTAGAAAAATGAATTTTACTCGAAAATGTTTCATATGAAGTTTTAGGAAAAATATCATCACTGTAATCCTTGGAAAATTCTCTATCTTTTTCAATTGTCACTTTCGATTTCACGACATCAAATAAGGGTAGGTGAAAGGGAGAAATCTGACTGATTGAAATGCCTGTAACTTCAGTTTGGCTCAACATTTTTGAGCAAATTATATCTCATCTGAAAGATAATATCTTGTTGATTGAGGACAAAATATTGTCATGATAAATTTGTTTTTGCTGCTTTCGGTAGGGGGTGCTAAGTCAGAAGTTCATTGTTTTGTTCATTTTACTCCGAAATTTCAAAAATAATGATAGGATTTTCTTAACAGAAACAGAAATTCCATCAAATTTGCATGAAAAAACCTGAAGGTTACAAAACGATAATTTCAGGCGTTCTGAAGTTATGGCCAAAAGAAGATATTCTTCAACTGATGCACTGCGAAAAACCAAATTTTGTCTTTAAGTTCTAAGAGAAACAGAAATCCCATCAAATTTGTATGAAAAACCAAAAGGTCTCAAAGCGATAGCTCCAGGCGTTCTGGAGTTATGGCCGAAAGAAGACACAATTTAGTTTTTCAGTGTATCAGTTGAAGAATATCTTTTTTCGGCCATAACTTCAGAACGCCTGAAATTATCGCTTTGCGATCTTCAGGTTTTTTCATGCAAATTTGATGGAACTGCTGTTTATCATATCGGAAAATTTTCAGGGTGGTGATCAGGGGCAGAACTTGAGCTTTAGTAGTATAACCCACATCTCAGAAACCTATAGAAACTACAACCCTTTTTCTATAGCTAAAATCATGGACATAACTTCATCAAAAAGCCAGTTCATAACGAACTGCTGTTTATCATATCGGAAAATTTTCAGGGTGGTGATCAGGGGCAGAACTTTAGCTTTAGTAGTATAACCTACATATCAGAAACCTATAGAAACTACAACCCTTTTTCTATAGCTAAAATCATGGACATAACTTCATCAAGAAGACTGGAATGTACAGATAGTTCCTATCTTTTTCATTCTCGTTTTAGTTTTTGGGTATTCATTTCAATCTTCTGAAAATAGGGAACCAAATTATCAATAATCTTCAATGAGAGGCAATAAAGTTAATTGTAGAAAAATATTAAAGATAACGGAAGAGGATAAGGATTTTGATCCATCTTTATATTCAAATCGGTGTTATCGGTACTGTTAAAAAGATAATTTCGTCATAGCTTATCATATTTTTTATTACCTGTCATGGATTCAAGTGTTCTCTCAAGTGAAAGGGAGTTATGAGAAGAACTGATTACCAAATTTATTTTATCCGGAATTGAAATTGGATTACTTATTCGAAATCTGCACACCGAAGACTCATAGCTATAATTATTATTGCTGTGCGTTGCTTCGTCTCGATAAGTATAGAAAATCTACATAGGAAGGGTTTTTTACCATCTTATAGGTCTCTATAAGACCCATCACAAGCATAAAGTTTGTTGTAGTTGAAATAATCGATTTAGTTCTGTGTAGGCTTTTTTACTGTGTCCTATCGCATTTTTAGCACAAAATTGTTTATTGTATCAAACTGAGAATATTTAAACCAAAAATTATCATTCTTGTTCAACTACTTCTGAAAAACTCATTATTGATATTGAAAAGAAATTTTAATGATAATAAAATAATACGACTTGCATGGGTGTTGAAAACATTAAAATTTACAAAAAAAAGGTAATTTTCAAACCACAAACACTACAACAATCAAGGCAAACCATTCGAAAACGGTTAACTTTGGTGCATTTCATGTGAAATAAATTTTAATAGTCTAGTTTTCAGTTTCACCTCTTACATTGAAAAAATGAATGAAAATAAATATTTCATTGTTCTAATAATCTTACAATATTTCTCAAAAAAATACACTCCCTTATTCTAAACTGCGAATGATTTTGAAAAATACATTTCCGAAAATAATTTTATGATGACACTCGACATGAATAAATGACACTTTTTATATGTACTATACCCCAAATTCGGAAATATAATAAGGAAACACATTGTATATATCAACCTATCTCTAGACGAAAGTAAAATTACGTATTACTCTCTAATGATTTAATTTGTGTCATTTGTTTATTACGAAATTCAGGACCAATTACTGTCGCTGATCTTCAAAAGGAATTTCAAGTGATAAACCAAGATATCAAGACATTGTTCTGATGAAATCCGAAAATCATTGACCCATAAAATCTAGTCGTACTCCAGCTAGAACGAAGCCAGTTTGTCATAAATTCAACGAACCACGGAAAATTTCAGTAACAACAATATTATTGGTTTCTTACGGATTAACGTACTGGAATTAAAAATAAGTCATTGATAGATATTCAATGGAATGTTTTCATCAGGAATGATAATATACGGAGGCGCAGAGACAATGTTGTTTTGAAGAAATATGAAGATGTGTTCGATTAAAAAAAATATTTCCTCGAATATTCTCAGCTCTGGATTGACTCTCTTAAATTCTGAAAACAAAATATGCACTAATTGAATTTTTGACCTGAAAAAGTGAATAAAATAAAATATAGGCCATTCAATTATCAACCACTGAAGTTTTCATAGGTCATCGGCAAAATTAGGGAACGGACGACATCTCAAATAAGTTTGTAGTTCAATTTCCCTTGAACCCTTCGGCCGATTTTCAAAAATTATTTTTTTGTATTCTAGCTTCTTTTCACGGGACATAACTGTTCAGAATCCGTCCTCAGTTTACTTCGTTTTTTGTTATATTGAGAGGTGAACAAAAAAAATATATTTAATTCAGAAAACCATGTGCAGTGAATCGTTGACAGACGAGAATGTTTACGAACACTCAGATGTTGTTTCATCTTTTCTCCGAACATTTCCTCTGTTTATTAATTGCGATATCTTGTCCGAAGTAATTAATTTACGACCTTATAGTTCTAATAAACAAAGTTATCCTATCCAATGAATATTTCATCGAAAAAACGAACACTCAACAACAACTTCAGAATCGTGATACAGATAAACAGGAATTCATAATATCAATGAATAGGAATAGGTAGTTGTATACTTGAGGAATTAAATTTAATTTTATTGATGAAAAAATATCAGGTGTGTGAATAAGTCTTTCCCGTTTTTTGTAAGAGATGGCGCCACCAATACTGTGCGAGTATTTAATGGTTACATATGTCATAATCAAAGCTTATTCATCTGTCAACAATTCCACACTAACACATTAGTTGAAATTTTTTCGCATCATAAATTTTTGAAATCGTGAAAATGTCGAAATTTGAGCCGAGTCGACGTCATTTGCGGGAAGTTTCACTTTATTGGTTCAATTTGAAGAAATCTGCTGCCGAGGCGCATCGGTTGCTTCAGGAAGCTTATGGAGAAGGTTGTGTCGATGATTCAAGTGTTCGCGGATGGTTTCGACGCTTCAAAAGTGGCGATTTCGACGTGGAAGACAAGGAGCGTTCCGGGCGGCCGCAAATCTTTGAAGATCAAGAATTGGCGACTTTGCTTGATGAAGATTCGTGTCAAACGCAAGAAGAACTTGCTGAAGCATTGGGAGTTGACCGAACAACCATTTCCAAGCGTTTGAAAGCCATGGGAATGATCCAAAAGCAAGGAAATTGGGTGCCGTACGAACTGAAGCTGAGAGACGTCGAACGGCGTTTTTTCACTTGCGAACAGCTGCTTCAGCGACATAAAAGAAAGGGTTTTCTGCATCGTATCGTGACTGGCGATGAAAAGTGGATCCGTTACGATAATCAGAAGCGAAGAAAATCATGGGGACTACCCGGCCATGCATCATCATCGACGGCCAAGCCAAATATTCATGGCGCCAAGCTCATGCTCTGTATATGGTGGGACCAGCTAGGTGTGGTTTACTATGAGCTTCTGAAACCGAATGAAAGGATCACAGGCGAGGTCTATCGACGACAATTGATGCGTTTGAGCCGCGCACTGCGAGAAAAACGGCCACAATACTCCGACAGGCACGACAAAGTTATTTTGCAACATGACAATGCTCACCCACATGTTGCACAGCCGGTGAAAACATACTTAGAAACGCTCAAATGGGAAGTCCTACCCCACCCGCCGTATAGTCCAGACATTGCTCCGTCTGATTACCATCTCTTCAGATCGATGACGCATGGCCTGGCTGACCAGTACTTCCATTCCTACGAGGAAGCCAAAAAATGGGTGGATGACTGGATAGAGGCCAAACCGGTCGAATTTTTTCGCAACGGGATTCGTATGTTGCCAGAAAGATGGGGAAAAGTTGTAGCTAGCGATGGCCAATACTTTCAATAATTCATTTGTAACCATTTTTTCACAATAAAGGCTCAAAATTTGAAAAAAAAAAGGGGAAAGACTCATTCACACACCTTATACATTATATCAATGATATCAAGTTGATTATAACCATTCTATAATACAATAAACTTTTTGCTTTCAGTTCACTGATATCATTCAAAATGCTGCAAAATTCATCTTAAAATTAAGATATCGCAATTCGCAAATGGGAATCCTTGTTTTTTTATTGCAAACTCGTATTCTACGGCAAATGCTATAAAAGTTTTGCAAGATCATTTTTTCATGATTCGTCACATATGGCTTTGTAATTGAATATAAATTTTTCGTCTGATCGATTTACCATTCACATGGAATACCGACGTTTTCTGCTGAACTGTTTGTTTTCGGAACATGTACTCATTATGAAATAGCGAAATTATTTTTTGTTGGTGTTTTTGGTAGAAAAAACTTCCCATTGATTGTAAAGCATGTTTCAATCGAAAGAAGATTATTCGGAATCTAGTAGAAATCTCCCTCAAGCCGTTCATCTTTAGGTGCAGAACGTTTTTCATCGTCTCAGAGAATAGCTTCAAGCTCATTCGGACGTAAAATTCAAATTCGATCATCCATATCTGAGATAAAGCCTGAAAAATTGTTCGTACAAAACATTTGTATTTTTTGTCGCAGAAATTTGGCGTGTTGTTCTCGAACCAAGCTACGAGGAGCGCCCTCTCCTAGGGGTTTGGTGTTTCGTCCCGAGATCGCTGGTGGACTCATCAGTTGGGCTATCCAGCGATCTCTCCCAAGACACACCTTTTCACACCATCGTGGAGAAGTGACTCTGTTCCAACGCGATGACTCCTTTAAATCCGTCAAGGCCGATGTAGTGTGGCGCGAACAGCCATAGTTCCATCTGTGATTAAACATAGTCACTACAATACGAATCTACAATAAAAAATAGGTATTTCCATCCATTAAATCCCCACTACAAAGTTGAAAAAAATTGACCTCCTTCTCAAAACTATCAATCTTTTATTCGAAACATTTGTAACTGAGCCAGCTTAAAAATTCACACGGTTTATACATATAACGGTAATTTTCTGTAAAGTAAAAAATATTCAATGACAAAAAATTCTATAAAAGCATTAACACCGCTTCAGAATCTCTACACGCTCTTTCGGTGATAGTAGTTGAATTAATGAATAACTTCCATCATAATTATGTTGATGAATTAGATAATTTTTTGAATTATAAACGTGATTTCTTCACCTTTGTTTGATGTTGAATTGATTCGAATATGCTTCTTTGTTTCATCCCTGGTCCAGTGATGAAATTTTCAGTGATTCCTGCCTTATATACCCAGACACCTTTGAGTGATTTCACCAAGTATTATAATTACCCTACTAATTTCTTCATGTAAATTGTGTACAATTCCCAAAATACAATTTTTTTTTCTTATAATACAATAGACATTTACCAGTGAATGCATGTTTGGCACCTGTGTGTGCCATGCACGGACTTGCAGTAACGACAGTTGAGGGTATAGGATCCACAAAAACAAGGTTACATGCGGTACAGGAGAGAATAGCAAAGGCACATGGATCCCAATGTGGTTTCTGTACTCCAGGTATAGTCATGTCCATGTATACCCTCCTGAGGAATAAACCTTCACCAAATATGAACGATCTGGAGATAGCATTTCAAGGAAATCTATGCAGATGTACAGGATATAGACCTATCATTGAAGGGTTCAGAACATTCACAGAAGAATGGGAAAGGGCACAAGGAGCATCCAAAATTTCCGAGATGAATAGAACATGTGGGATGGGAGACAAATGTTGTAAATTACAAAATGGAAATGGTTGTTCTAATGGTACTAACGGCCATTCCGATTCAATTGGAGGAAATGGAGAATATAAAACAAACGGAAAAGATAAAAGAAATGGAGAAGATAAAACAAACGGAGAGGATAAAAGAAATGGAGAAGATAAAACAAATGAAGAAGCCAAAACAAATGGAGAAGTTGAAACAAATGGAGAAAATAAAACAAATGGATACCAAAACAAGCATCAGCTAAATGTATCTAACGATCTCTTGTATAGGCCAACTGAATTCATTCCTCACCACCCAACTCAAGAACCGATCTTTCCACCTGAGCTCAAACTATCCGATAAATACGACAAGGAATTTCTACTTATACAAGGGAAGAACTGCACGTGGTATCGTCCTACGAGATTACAAGAACTTCTACTTCTCAAATCAAAATTTCCAACAGCAAAGATTGTAGTTGGAAATTCTGAAGTAGGGGTAGAAATGAAGTTCAAGAACATGGTCTACCCCGTCCTAATTCAACCTAGTCTTATAGAAGAATTAGTTGAGATCAAAAATGTTGAAAACGGTGTAAAAGTTGGGGCTGGTGCTACTCTTATAGATATAGAAGCTTATTTGAGAGAACAGATCGAATGTTTGCCTGCAGAAAAAACTAGACTGTATTCTACAGTTATTAAAATTCTTAAGTTTTTTGCTGGAAAGCAGATAAGAAGTGTTGGATCTCTTGGAAGTAATATAATGACAGGTAAATACTATATAATTTAATCAAGAATAATTGTGTGTGGTGATTCAAACTGCCTATAAAAATTTTATTGATATCTATATTATAAAGGGTTTTCCAATAGGATGTTTCATTTCGTTGTTGAAAGAAAAAGAGAAAATATATTTTGAGAGAAATCAATGGATGTTTATTTTCTTCTGAAGATGAAGGTATGCCATTAACGATAGAATTTTTTATTCTGAATTCATGGCGAACCTGTGGCGGTTTAATTTCGGGACACCCTGTGTTGCTAACGCTATTATTATTAATATTTTTGTCGGTGAATAGAGTTTGTTTACGATTATCATTTAGCCTAGTTGAGCGCTAGCATAAAAATTGTTTGTTAACTGCAAAAAGTAGAAACGAAAGTTGGAAATGACCGATTGTCCATTCAATATCAATTTAATGGTTTATTATTAATTTTTAGGTAGCCCTATATCCGACATGATTCCAGTGATGATGGCAGCAAATGTTACTTTACAATTACAAAGTATAGAAAGTTCTAGAACTGTACATCTGAACAATAATTTTTTCACTGGATACCGAAAATCAATAGTCGATCCAAATGAAGTTTTGGTCTCTATAACTATTCCTTATTCCAAACCTGATCAGTATTTTTATGCCCACAAACAAGCGAGACGCCGTGAAGATGACATCGCTATTGTGAATATGTGTATGAACGTAACATTCCAAACAAAAACGAATATTATATCAGATATATCTTTGGCTTTTGGAGGGATGTCATTCAAGACTCTGATGGCAGTTCAAACAGCGAAACATTTGAAGGGTCTTTTATGGAACAGACAAACTGTAGAAATAGCTTTCAAGCATTTACTAGAGGATCTTCCTTTAGATCCATCAGCTCCAGGAGGCATGATACAATATAGGAGATCATTAACACTTAGCTTGTTCTTCAAAGGTTTTCTAAATATTTCCAAACAGATCCAAGATAAAGTACCATCAGTGGAGCTACTTACTAGTGAGTTAAGTGCTACTGAAGATTTCCATTCAGAGAATTTCAGAAGTTCTCAATACTTCCATATCGTACCAAACACAGACAATAAAAATGATGCTCTTCGTAAACCAATAGTACACAACTCGGCATTCAAGCAATCTACAGGTGAAGCTGTGTATTGTGATGATATGCCTAGATTTCATAACGAACTTTACATGGCTTTCGTGTTGAGTACTGAAGCTAATGCAATTATAACATCTATCGATACTACAGAAGCTCTCGCAACAGAAGGTGTACATGAATTCATTTCCGCTAAAGATATAGCAAAGGACAGATTGTATGTAGGAACCATAGTACACGATGAGAAAGTATTTTACACTGACGAAGTAACTAGCCAAGGGCAGATTATAGGAGCTATTGTAGCTGATGATCAAATAATAGCTAGAAAAGCTACCAAAAAAGTGAAGGTAACATATGAGAAGAGACAACCAGTTATTATAACAATAGATGATGCCATAAAACAAAACTCTTATTTGAGCAGTGTACCTCATAAAACCATCAAGAAAGGCGATGTTGAAAAAGTTTTTGCTGAGGCTCCACATACACTCGAAGGTGAATGCAAAATGGGTGGTCAAGAACATTTTTATTTGGAGACGCAGGCTGTGATAGCAGTTCCCAAGCATGAAGATAACGAAATGGAACTGTATAGCTCTTCACAAAATCCGACAGAATTATGTGTGAGTATTCTAAAGAAATACTATAGAAAATTCAACTCGTCAAAAAGTATCGGTAACTCGAATTGAGAAATAACCTTGAAGAAAATTTTTCGGTCCACACGGCCATTATAGCGCTAACCCATCATTTTTTTCCTTGATTTGAAAGAATTCACTTTTAGCTCACTACCAAAAAGTAATATAAAATAAAATGTAATAAAAGAAAGTGTTTTTCTTTTTAATCATATTCTTATTTTCGGTTATCAATTTCTGAAAAATTGAACGTTGGTTATTAATTTTGGCGTCTGCAAAATACTTTACCGACTTTTTTGGCCTAACAATCGGTAAACAAGACATACCATAAGCGATCCAGAAATCTTAATCGTGCAGCTTTTTCTTGGACGTTTAGGTATTATTTCGAAAAAGAATCCTTCGAAGTGTGTATACTAGATGAATAATAAATAGTTTGAATTTTCATTGCTCAAATCCGGAGACTTTATTCACATAGGAGTATATCGTGGATCAAAGTTTGGTTTGAGACTGAGATTCAATTGAACTGAACATAAATTTTTCGATAATGATGAAATATCTTGAATTTTCAGAAACTTGTTGCTTTTGTTCTGGGACTTCAACAACACAAGGTGATAGCAAAAGTGAAGCGTCTTGGTGGTGGTTTTGGAGGTAAAGAATCGAAATCTTGCCTAATTGGTATCCCTGCCGCTGTTGCAGCTTCAAAATTGAAACGTCCAGTGAGAACAATGTTGGATAGAGATGAGGATATGATTATGACAGGTGGTCGACACCCTTTTCAAATGAAATATAAAGTGGCTTTCGATGATCAGGGTAAAATTCTTGGTTGTAAGATCAAGATATATTGCAATGCCGGATATTCAATGGATTTGAGTCCATCGGTAAGATATAAAATCCTTTCTATCATCTGTGTTATACACTCTGTGTTCGTAAAGTATGGAACAAATTCATTTTTAGCTTAACAGACCATTTTGAGAAATAATCCTGAAATTTTAATTCAACGTATTTTAAAATAATAACCTAATATACAGGGTGAATTACTTTCGGGTAATGACGACACGTCATTTTTTTCAAATAGAACACCCCCATTTTGTCTCAATTTTCCGATTACTCTAGCTGAGCTGATTCCAATTGGTACAGGGTGAACAAAAACTCCATATTTACTTCAAATTAAATCTAAGCAAAAATTAAAACATTCACGAATACCAAAAATATTGTAGTACTAAACTGTCATTGAACACCAATACTAAACAAATAATGACATTTCACAAAAATCTAGACGACTATGTTTTTTCAAATTGATAAGAAATAATTTCTTTCATATTCTGTCTGCTAGACCACAAGTACCAAACATGTTTGGAAACAGCTCATTTTTATTAATCTAAAAATGTAATAAACTACAGGGTGTTACATTCAAACCAATTGCCGCTAGACAATAAGTATTTTTGATAATATTGTTAATTTAACTAATGAAGAATGTTACGCGTTACTTTATGAGCAAACACAAAACTATTGTATTTTTGTCCACCAATTGGAATCAACACGTGATACATTTTTGGAATCAGCTCAGCTAGAGTAACTTTAATGGAACAAATTCGATAAAGATGAAATTCCGCATTCAGATTTAAGAAACAAGCTTTCTTTAAAATTGTGTGCTGATCTCATTATCAGAATCATAGAAAATTCAACTAGAATATCGAAAACCACCTGATAAAGGATTTTCCAGTGAGAAAGGTATCATTTTGAATAGATTTCTATCTGGGCAGCTGTCATCTTTTGACATTTGACTTTATGAGCACACACAAAACTATTGTATTTTTGTCCACCAATTGGAATCAATTTGTGATACATTTATGGAATCCGCTCAGCTAGAGTAATCGGAAAATTGAGACAAAATGGGGGTGTTCTATTTAAAAAAAATGACGTGTCGTCATTACTCGAAAGTAATTCACCCTGTATATTAGATTATTATTTTGAAATACGTTAAATTAAAATAAGAAATCGACGTGTTTCAGGATTATTTCTCAAAATGGTCTGCTAAGCTAAAAATGAATTCGTTCCATACGGACACGGTGTATATATTGTTAATGAAATGTCAGAAATTGTTTCAATGTACCATACAAGAAACGAAACAATTTGAATTTTGCAAGAAATGCTTCAAAAACTCCTAACTAACGTCGATGCTTTCTCCATTTCATTCCGATATTGGTTGAATTTTTTATGATTCTGTCTTCTGTCGACGTTATCAACACGAAATATTGCACGAAGCTTGGAATTAATATTCTATGTTTAGAGGGTGAATGTTGACGAAAAGGACAACGATTCAGAAATGATAGAGGACTTCAAACTGAAAGGAGATAATGAGTTTGAATGTCCCCTAATAAAATTGGTTACAAAAATACAGGGTGATATGAAATAAATATGAAATTAATATCTATTATATTTGCGATTATAAAAATATTTCACTGATATTTTATTATATATGGTTATTATGATGCTCATCCTCCGAGAGTTGGAAATATTGAGAAAATATCAAGCCTGTACTCAAAAATTTTAGTTTACATGTTAAGTGAAAAAAATCACTAGGTCCATGTCACAAAAAAATTTCAAATGGAAATATAATTATAAAAGAAAATTTTTAATGTCATTCAATAAATTCATTTTTAAACATTTCGTTCTACATATCTCTGCCAATATGATATTATTTCGATATTTCATACTTGTATTTCGATCAATTAATATGAAGGTTCAAATCCAATTCAGTGTGATTATTATCCATGTCAGAAAAAAACGGAATTCACAATTAGGAATTGAACATTAAGTATTCGCTAAAGAAGTTACCTGAGATATTGAAATAGTTAGACTCTTCTTAGTTGAATCAAAATTAGTGTTAATGATGTATAAACGATATTATCTCATCAAGTAAATATAAAAACGTTCAAATATTATGATGTCAATATGCCATAAACTTCATACGGAAGTTGCGCCAGTCTGGCGAAAAATTTTAACTCAATTTATTTCGCTCTTGGGTTTCTAATAGAAATTTTGACATATGCCCATTCATATTTTTCACCCAACACGTAAACTAAATTTTTTAAGTACAGATCTGACATTTTTCAATGTTTCACTCAGTGAATTGACGGAGGATGAGCATCATAATAATCATGAAAAATATTATCAGCAATATATTCAATGGATTCGGTCCTTACCTACTTGATGGTAATTCATTATTGATAAAATAAAACAAAGTAATTTCCACTAATATTAGTGAAAATTACTCCCTGAAAAGTACAAAGTAATTTCCTCGAATATTATAGTGGAGATCACTTTGTTTTATTTTATCAGCAAAATATTTTTCAATTTATCGAAATTATAGTAGATCATAATTTCACCATTTTGTCGGAAATCACACTGTATCTCTGAAACTAATAATCAAAGCCCTTTCCTCATTTAGTTTCTGGTAATGTATCTCTTTTGAACCGTTGTCTATCACGTCACGAATCACGTTGTATGCAAAATTTCAACTGGGTCCAATCTGTTGTCAAATATTGTGAAATTTAAGGTTTGTTCCGATTTTCTGCCAGAGACAAAAGAACAATGATTTCAATGGTTCTGTTAACGCTATCTACACGATCAGCTGAAAATTTGGCCAGAAGCCTGAAATTAATATTTCAAATTTACACATAAAGTATTAACCTTCGTCTCTGTATCTACGGAACATTTTCTTGAATTTTCTCTTGGTTTTGGTGAAGCGATTTAAATGATAAGGACAATTTTTCCAGAGCTCTAATTTACTTTTGGTAAGATGAACAGGAAAAAGGTTTTTTCGGAATCGAATCATAAATATGAAAGTTGATAATTTCGATGAGATTTAATGAAAAAAATTTTTCCAAAGATTGCTACTGCATTACATATTTTAAATCTGTGATCCGAATCGATTGTTAAAATTTTATATATTCATTAGAAAGGTCATTTTTCGAATAGTTCCTCTTGCAGTTCCTCAATGAAAATTATTGTATTCATCATTATTTTACTTTGGTACAAACGATAAAAATACATGCTGGCTCTATACAGGGTTTCCCGGGAAGAATGCGACAAACGAATACTATAAATTAAGGTCATCATGGAGGACCCGTATCAAGATGTTTCAATCGCCTGAGTGTCTTCGTTGGGGATATACAGGGTGATGTTCATCTTATGAGTGAAATTTTACAGTTCAATAACTCTTTAACTAATCGACCGAATAATTTCAAATTTTGAGGTTTTGTCACCCTTTCCAAACGCCTTCCTTCAGTATTTCTGAATTCGAGTAAATCAGATCCGGACTAGGAAAATTTCAGACTTTTCCTATTTTCTTGAATATTGGATCACTCTGTACGTCAATATCATATTTTTTTTCGTTTTCGTAACCACAACGAATTAATTCATAATCAACATTCTAAAGCTCAGCTTGCTACCATTATACAGGATGACCAATAAACATTCCCTCATGAAAGAAGTACAACCGATTCAACCGAATAAGATAGCGAAATCTGTGAAACAACTATATCATATCAACGTGCTCGAAAATGCATTAAAATGGAGGAATATCATTTTGAACGATATCTGCTGAATATTTTATTTTTGATCAATTGTTTTCAAGATCAAATATTTTCAATTTATTTGCTGTTTTTGTTCTATTCTTTATCCAGCTTGTTGATTGAAGGTTTTCCTAAATAATTTGAAGAAAATTTAAGTGAGACATTCGTGAAGGGTGAAACAACTTCAATTTTCGAGATAATTCTACTGATAAATTCAAAATATCTTGAGCTATGTAATTTCTTTAATGAAGAAATGTTTATTGATCACCCTGAATAATGGCGCCAAGCAGAGATTTGAAATTTTATTATGAATTAATTCTTTGTTATTACGACAACGAAAAAAAATTATGATTTCAACATACAGGGTGATTCAATATTCAATAAAATAGAAAAAGTCTTAAATTTTCCTAGTCCGGATCTGATTCACTCGATTTCAGAAATATTGAAGGAAGGCGATAGTAAAGGGCGACAAAACTTCAAAAATTGAAATTATTCGGTGAATTTGTTGAAGAGTTATTGAACTAAAAAAATGTCACTCATAAGGGAATGTTTATTGATCACCCTGTATGACCGTGCCAAGCCAAGATTTAGAATTTTTATAATGAATTGATTTTTTGTGGTTCCGAAAACGGAAAAAAATCATAATGTTCACGTACAGGGTGATCCAATATTCACGAAAATAGGAAAAGTCTGAAATTTTCCTAATCCGGATCTGATTTACTCGAATTCAGAAATATTGAAGGAAGGCGATAGTGAAGGGCGACAAAACTTCAAAAATTGAAATTATTCGGTGGATTTGTTGAATAGTTATTGAACTAAAAAAATTTCACTCATAAGGGATCACCCTGTATGACCGTGCCAAGCCGAGATTTAGAATTTTTATAATGAATTGATTCTTTGTGGTTCCGAAAACGAAAAAAAATCATAATGTTCACGTACAGGGTGATTCAATATTAACGAAAATAGGAAAAGTCGGAAATTTTCCTAGTCCGGATCTGATTTACTCGAATTCAGAAATATTGAAGGAAGGCGATAGGAAAGGGTGAAAAAACTTCAAAATTTGACATTATTCGGTCGATTAGTTGAAGAGTTATTCAACAGTGAAATTTCACTCATAATATGAACATCACCCTGTATATCCCAAACCATAGTATAAGGAATTCCTTATACTATGCCCAAACGAAGGCACTCAGGCGATTGAAACCTCTTGATACGGGTCGTCCTTGATGACTTTAATTCATGGTATTCGTTTGTCGCATTCTTCCCGGGACACCCTGTATTATAATTTTCCGTTTGAGCAAGTGCACCTCTTTGGAATTTATTATTATTATTTTTTCACACGTGTAAATATTCCTGGATGAGGTAACGTATATCCCAATGATATCTTTCATTCATAGAACTTCAATGTTCACATTCATTGAGTTTTGAGTTACAATGGTTGTGTAAACATCGAAATTAGAGGAGTGGGTTAGCCCATTGTAAAACTATTGAATAATTATAACCCTTTACTTGAGCCAAACCTGGAAAAATGGCGAATGAAAAGATTGTTTCATTTAAGAAAGATTTGGTTAGATTTAATGTACCGATTTAAGACTTGGCCTATATATTATAGGACAGTCCTACATCTTATATCTAGTGTGCCTCAATAATTGATAAAATTCATTAAAATTAATTTGTCTGGATGTAATAAAATGGAATGTTTCCAAATTCATAGAAATTCGAGTATCTACTCACTTTCATACTATCAACTTTGTCACTGACGAATTTTCTCAATTGTACAAGAAAATGGAATTTATCCATATTGACTCGCTCTGTCGAACTCTTACTAATGGTGTCACATCATATCTATAGAAAAAGTAAAATTAAAGAATCAATTAAGTTGTTTTCGAAAGTAATCAGAAAGAGCTTGATAATACTCATCATGATCTTCATCCTCTAATATTCCTTTTCCTTCTTTTTTCATTTTTATAATATTTAGTATTTATCGGAATAATTCGTGAGTAACCTGATAATTTTTGTGAAAACTATTGATTCGGTGTTTTTGAAAATTTGAATTTTATTTAAGATTTATTTTCGTATATCCATCAGTTTAATCCAAGATCGCATATTCAAGGTGGTCGTAGATATTCACGTTCCCTAGCCACGGCTAGTGCAAGCAGATATATGAATTTTTCTTATGAAGTCATATTTAAAATATCATCATCATCATCATCATTCGTAAAATATTTTGGCAAATACAGGGTATTTCATTTCAGAGGAATAAATCAAAGTTATGAATTTTTATATTAACTGGAGTGTTTTGATTATTTTTTCCGAAATAATGATAGGACTTTAAAATTCTGTGAATTTTTTGAATCATCCTAAAAACACTGAATTTCTAATTTCTCAGTAAACATGAGAAAAAATGAAAATAAATTTCCTCAGTCCTGAGAAAGAGCCCATATGAATTTAGACACTATTGCATACTAAATTTTGATTAGAATTCATCAAATTTCGATGGCCAAAACTTCTTGTATCAAATAAAAAACTATTTTATGACTTCATTAATTTAGAAAATAAATTCCTTTGTATTTGCAATTTTCAGTTTGAAGCCATTCATTCGCTATGCGGAAAACTAGGAAATGAAGTTTTGATTTATCATTATTAGAAATTTTAAAATTGAATGAATTAAACAACTTTAACATTCATTATCGAAGTGTTGTTATACAGGTTTGTTGACGATATTTGAGTTATTCGATAATGCTAAAGAAGTCGCTCAATTTTAATTGTCTTAGAACAAATTCTTTTAAGTATCCCTTAATTTGCTGTGTGAAGAAGGGGTTCAAAAAACGAGAATATGAGCTCAAATGGCTTTAGACTGAAAATGCCGAATAAAAGAAATTGTAAATATTTTTAGCTATACCTATGGTGAATTGTTCGATGAGAATTTCACTCAAAAAAATCTAAAATCATTGAATGAAATGCGCTTCAATTGTGAACAAAATTCGAATTACATTTACAAACACGCATTAGGTATATAACAGTGACAAGTATTGAAATTCATATTTGAGACGAAGCCTCAGAACTGATGAAATCAAGTATCATTTAATATTTTTATAATTCATCCCCATTTTTCTTTTTTCGTGGATTAAGTAATTGATGAGTTATTGAAAATTTAGTTTTTTCCGAACATAGTTAAGTTTCATCAACTTTTCGAGTATTCGAAATATAAGAAAATAAGAAGATATAGAAATAAAAATATATAATGTTCAAGGAACAATATACATGTACGGAAATATTTTGAAAATGTGCAAGAAACTGTTACTGCAGAAGAATAGATTCAAATATCTGCTCTTATACTAGCAGAGCGAACAAATGCGTATTACCTGGACCACCTTGTTATACCTAAAATTGTGAAAAAAAAATCGGTTCAAGCAAAATACTTTAAAAGAATAATAAATAAACATAGAAAAGTTGGCGTGATTCAACTCACATTAACTTCCACCTTTCGTGTATTATCCAAGTTGCAATCTCTGAAGGGTCTGGTCAACGACTGAAGGAAATCCAATATTTCTCTACATTGCGCATATTTCAGATATTTTCCGAGAAATAGGTTTAGTTTGAGGAATACGTCAAATACTTAATCATCATGATGTAATTTGACCTTAAGACAAAGTTTTCTGCTCCATTTTTACCCAGCGCATGTTTCCCATTGATTCTTTCATGTACAAAGATGAAAATCTAATCGATGTTTTTAATAAATTTTCTTGAATTTTCTTCTGGCTCTGTAAAAAAACGGTTGACATGATGAGGTTAATTTATCCGGTGCTCTAATTTTCTTTCGGTGCGCTAAAAAGGAAAGAGCATCTTTCGGAATCGAATGATGAATATGAAAGTTAATATTTTTACTGAGATTTGCTGAAAATAATTTTTCCTTCAAAGACTGCTACCCATCGATTCTTTCATGTAGGTACAAGGATGAAAATCTAATTGATATTTGTAATTGAATGATATTTTCCTTCGGAAAAAGATTCATCAAGTAGAGTCCAAAAGAAATCTGACTTATATAGGAATTCGAATTAAAAGTCACAAATTTTTTCACTGAAGACAAATTCAATTATTTGCGTTTGGACATAACCACGTTAAATCTTGAACGAATAATTCTATACTTACTTGATATTTTCAATTGGCGAATTAATTAATTCCATTTTCTGCTTGAATTTTGCATTATACAGGATGATTCACCGCCTATTAGACGTTTATGAAAAACTTATCATAATTTTGTGCTGAAAATTTGCATATTGGGGTTTGAGACAGATATCTTTCTCTCTAAAATATTTCCAGACCTCTACAACTTTCAGTCATACCTGAAACATACTACTAATTTTGAATTTCAAATGGCGCACTCAGTATATTATTGCATCAATAGAAGATAGCTCATTTGATGACTATTTCAGCAATCTATTTACAGAAATTGTCTCTTCATTTAAGATACATTTGTTCACTTTCATACCTTTTTTTTTCAGCTACTGGAACGTGCAATGACACATTTCGAGAACGCATATTATATCCCAGTGGTTCACGTTGAAGGCTATGTATGTAAGACTAATCTCCCCTCTAACACAGCGTTTAGAGGCTTTGGAGGACCCCAAGGCATGTATGTCGGAGAAACCATCATAAGAGAAATCGCAGAGTTTCTTCAAAAAGACGTTGTGGAGCTAAGTGAGTTGAATTTATACAAAGAAGGAGATCTGACACATTATAACATGAAATTGGTCAACTGTGCTGTACGGAAATGTTGGTACGAATGTTTGGACTCCTCGAACTATCATTCCAGAAGGAAGGACGTTGATTTATTCAACAAGTATGTGATATACCTATTTTATCTTGTTGTTTCAATGATTTTTTGATCAAATTGAAAAAAAAAAAAAGTTTGTCATTCAAAATTAGCAATTTGAATTAACCTGATTTCAATTACGACAGCAAAACCTGATAGAAACAGAGCTTATAACATTTATTAGATATGGTGTTATATTCAATGTATCCTAGATTAGATTAGAATTATTTAAGGAGGTTTCGTTTCCCTGCGACCTAATGGTCTATTGTGCCCCCCATTAGAGCTATTCTCTCCATAATGTGATCTACAGCTCGCCTTCCAGTTCCAGAGTTCTGATGAACTCCAATGTCTGGTATGGCTTCAAGGAGGCTATTCCCTAGGCTATTTCGTGTCCAAGGCAGGTTTTGCGTTGGCTAGCGATGACGAGGTATTCCGTCACCAGGTGATCCGGAGTTTCTTCCTCCTCCCCACAGAATCTGCACTCGTCGTTTTCTGTTAGACCCATTCTCATGAGGTGTTTCCTAAGGGGCAATGCCCTGTGAGGAATCCAGTGAGAAGGTGTAGCATATTCTTTACTAATGTAGTATACATTAGTAAACAATTAAACAATAATGACCAACCTTCTCAGCTTTAAAAAAACATACGGGTATACTTAAGTTTTCCTTCGAAGATTTCCACAGTCCTAATTCTTGTGAAACAGAATATTCATTCTTATTATTTTCAGGAGAAACCGTTATAAAAAACGAGGATTGAGTATTGTACCCACTAAATTTGGTATTGCATTCACCGCTACTTTTCTCAACCAAGGAGGAGCTCTTGTATTGGTTTATACCGATGGATCCGTCTTAATATCGCATGGAGGCACGGAGATGGGTCAAGGTCTTTATATTAAGACACTACAAGTTGCAAGCAGTGCGCTGGGTATACCAATTTCAGATATACATATAAGTGAAACTAGCACTGACAAGGTACCTAACACATCTCCCACTGCAGCAAGTACTGGCTCCGATCTCAATGGAATGGCTGTTCTGGTAAGACATTTTTTAATATTTTATTATAGAAAACACAATCGGTATACCAGCTCTGAAAGGTCTCACAGAGGCCTCGGATAGTAAGGATAGAAAAAATTACAAACAAAGCAAACCATCAGTTTTATTTTTGAACGCCTATAAATAATAATAATAATAATAAATATCTATTGGTCCATTTAGACATATTACATGTATAGGACAAGTCAACATCATAGTATAATAAAAACAGAATAAAAAGGTCAACTTTAACAAAATAGGTTCATAATACCTCAACAGAAATACAGAAACTGATTATACATTTAAGGTAACAAATTAAAATACAAATACAACTAAATATCCTACTAGTAAACAAAACAGACGAAATGAATATGAAACTACAAGATGCTATCCGTCAGATACTCCGCAACATTATAGTATGCCTTGTTCAAAAGAAGTGATTTGACTCTACTCCTGAAATTGCTTAGACACAAGCTTTTATATTTGGAAGGCAAATGATTATAAAGAATGAGACCTTGATATGAGACAGATGACTCTAGTTTACTAGTTTTGTGTAAGGGAACACAAAGCATATCTGAGTGTCTAGTATTATAGTTGTGGAACCTCAAATTTCTGTCAATCAAGTGATTGCAAGTTTTCATATATATCAACAACTGGAGGATATAGATACTAGGGAAGGTGAGAATTTTGTGGGCCGCGAAAAAAGGTTTGCAAGACTCTCTATTGGGTATGCTGAACATAGTGCGCATTACCCTCTTTTGTGCAATGAACACTCTCTCACTGTGCACAGAGTTACCAAAAAATATCACACTATATGAAAGGTGACAGTATACTAGGCCATAATACACTGACAATATTGCTGACCGTGGCATGGATTGCTTTAGGCGCGAAATAGCGTAACGGGTGCTATTCACTCTTCTACAGAAAGCATCTATCTGCTGCTCCCATCTCAGATGGCGATCCACGAAAATTCCAAAAACTTTGTGCAGTCCACTGATTGGATATTGAAGCCCTCAAACTGAAAACTCAACACACCATCATGGGAACTCTTAATCTTGAAATGAATGCACTTGGTTTTTTCTATATTAACCATCAGTGCATTCTTCCTACACCCTTCCATAAACACCTGAAAGAGACGTTTCAGCTGGTTCTTTAGATCTTCCATGGAACCAGCAGATACTACAATAGAAGTATCGTCAGCAAAAATTGTCAAAATCCTGGATGGAATGTACTCAGAGTACCTAAGACCCTACTGCCTGCCACACACTATCAGGTACACCTGATAGGTACGCCTGAACTGTTTCATCTGTCAGGTGTAACAGATAGTGTGTGGCGGGCATAGCTAGCCTCTAAGGTGACCTACCAACCTATAATAGTTCGATAGTTGTGCTTGGCAAGTGAATAGACTTGATGTGTGTGTGGCGATTTCATCAGATGAACCAAATATGTCTAAAACACTGTTGTGCTCACTTACTCTTGAAAGACCTCAAGATTAAATTGGCGACTTTTGAAAAGAGACGAGCCTGCATGGATTTCGATGGCATTGGTCTCTTTTCAATTGATTTCCACATCGTTTTTTATGGCGCACCCGTCGTCTATAATAAGAAGACCAACATATTGTGACAAAACGATTGAAAATTTAAAAATGATGTCGTTGATAGGTCAATTCTTTGTGTAGCACCACCTTAAGGAAAAAGAGGCCCATACGGAGCCGAGTCGCCAGAATTATTTTAAACGAAATCTAATTAGTATTCACACAGCAGTGTTTCAGGCATCTTAGGTGTACTTGAACAGGTCTCAGTTTTTGACAATCCTTTTATGTTTAAATTTTTAGATTGAAGATTTGTAATTTTGATTAATTTTACTGTTTTTTTAACAGTTTAGGTATAAACACGAACACGAAACAAAAATTGTTTTCAATGAATTATATTCTTTTTTATCCTTCAGGATGCCTGCAACAGCATAACCGAAAGATTGAAACCTTATAAAGAAGCCAATCCAGATGGGACTTGGAAAGACTGGATCCGCAGTGCCTACTACGATAGAGTATGCTTATCAGCTGTCGGCTTCTGCAAGACACCAGATATTGGATATGATTGGGATAAGGGTGAAGGAAACTTATTCAATTATTTCACTCATGGGGCTGCTTGTTCTGAAGTCGAAATCGATACCTTGACAGGGGATCATCAAGTACTCAGAACTGATATTGTGATGGATGTGGGTGAGCAATATTTGTATATGTCCATAAATTAATCCTCTGAAAGAATGTTTTCACTTGTTACTTCCAGTATAATTGTAATCATCAGTATATCAGCATTAGTATTTGAAATAATTTTAATCCGTTTTGCTCGTTTCAGGTGAAAGTATTAACCCGGCAATAGATATCGGTCAGATTGAAGGTGCCTTCATGCAGGGTTATGGTCTATTTGTTCTGGAAGAGATGACATACTCCCCCACAGGAATGACCTTCACTAGAGGTCCTGGAACATATAAAATACCAGGTTTTGGTGATATTCCCCTAGAGTTTAATGTATCTCTTTTGAAGGGTGCAACGAACCCCAGAGCTGTCTATTCTTCTAAGGTAAAATATAATATTGAATCAAATTCTATATTCTGAAATCGATATGCAATAGAAGCTGTTATCTTCATAGCCTAGATTATATTTTAAGAAAAAACAGAAATGTTTCTATCTTCACGCAGCACAACCTACTAAAGGGCATCAAAGAATGAACTAATTAATTAATTATCCGAAAATGACGGATTATAGCGTCTGTGTAATAAATATAAGGAAAATAGTTATCAGCTTCCTTGATGGCTTATCGGTTAGAACGTCGGACTAGTTATTCGGAGGTTGCGGGATCGAGTCCCACTCGGGGAGGTAATTTTTCCAGAATTGAAAATTTGTCTGCACGCCAACAAACTTTTTATCTTATATTAAAATTATCGATCAATCGAACATAAGAATAAGAGTGATTCGATCAAATGTCTAGGTATCTAGGTTTATGTAGGTGTTTGTCAAATGAGCCTCTAGCCGCAATCTAAAGTTTTATCAGATGAGAATCATCTTCTTTTTCTTCTTAGATTGAAATAACTATAATAAATTGGAAATTTTTCAGGCTGTAGGAGAACCGCCACTATTTTTGGCTAGTTCGGTGCTCTTCGCAATAAAGGATGCAATCAAAGCAGCCAGAATTTCGAATGGCTTTTCATCATCCTTCAAACTGAATTCACCAGCTACTGCTGCTAAAATACGAATGGCTTGTGAAGACGTCATTACATCTAAGGTAAGGCAGAATATACAATATACAGGGTGTTTCCTAAACATGCGGCAAAAATTCAGGGGGTTGTTCCTTGGACTATTTTAAGCATGTTTTGTCCTTGGATGATTTTTGAAAAACCTCTTTGTTTCGAAGATACAGGGCGAACAACATTTTTCATATTTTTGAAATTAATAATAGTTTAAATAAAAATGCGTACCGCACTGTGTTTACTAAGTAGGTACAATTTATTTTTAAATTTGTTTAACAACATTCCAATTACTAAAAACGGCCAGTTTTTTGACTAAAAATTGCTAATACATCACAAAACGAATTCAAATGAAAACCGTGTTTAATCTGTATTCCTTTACCATCTGCACTTATCAATTTTTAGTCAAAAAACTGGCCATTTTTAGTAATTACCTACTTAGAAAACACAGTGCGGTACGCATTTTTATTTAAACTATTATTAATTTTAAAAATATGAAAAATGTTGTTCGCCCTGTATCTTCGAAACGAAGAGGTTTCTCAAAAATCATCCAAGGACAAAACATGCTTAAAATAGTCCAAGGAACAACCCCCTGAATTTTTGCCGCATGTTTAGGAAACACCCTGTATATTGAGATATTATATCGAGAGAAGAAAAAAAAGGATCAGTTGGTCCAGTGGTTGTACTCATAATCTGAACGTCAATATTTCAAACCCCTGGCCGGAAAATAATTTTTCTAATTGCGGGTCCCACCATCTGCTGTTGATTAAAGATTCAACATGACGGTGCCTAAAGTGGCAATGAAATAAAATAACAAAGCCTACAACAGAGCACCACGGATTCTTCTAACTCTTTCGATATCCATGGTTTACGATTGAAATCAAATTCCATGAAAAATATTCATAATTCTTGTTATTATTCTTATTATTGTTCTTTTGTTTTTTTCAATTAAATTGTTTCAGAGAAGTAATAAATAACATTGTGTCGAAAGTATCATTTGGTATTTATATAGCCTGTCACAGGCCTGGAAGTTTTCAAAATGACTACCCTTTTCGTAATAATTTGACAAAAATTAAAAATTCAACACATTCATAACAATTTCAAAAGGTTTCATATATCGAATATTTCCTGGGGAGGGACATTGTAGTAACACAGCTAATGCTACTTCTTCTTACTCTCCATCAAGCCCATTATTAGAACCACTGTACATTTTGATTATTATTTACTCGTGTGTGCCGAACTGGTATGCTCACAAAAGTGAATTGACGCGTCGACTGAGACTATATGTAAGTATACAAGGCCAATCGACGCGTCGATTGGGTGTAGCCAGCGTTCCTTTGCATCGACTGTAGTATGTTTCTCCCTTTAAGTTGTTATATTCTGAAGTTAGCAAACGTAAATTTCTTAAGATACAAATGGAGTTGTCACAGACAAACCCGTAATTCAGCAAAAGGTTCCTTTTGATTAACTTCTGGCGCAAAATGCAATAATTTGTGGAATCATTAATACTAATAATAATAATTCTTTTCAGCTCAAATTACCTGACCCTGGTTCGTTCAAGCCTTGGAATATCGAAGTATAAAGACAGGACGATAGGACACCAATAGGAATTTTTTATATTAAAAAGTATAAATATCTGCTATTTTCTCTCGAGAAAGGATAAGTGTATGCGAAATTATATTATTAATTGATTAGTCAATTCAGATATTTTATTGTAATTTATTCTGATGATATGCCACAATTTTTCTCGAATTGTTCTAAATTGATATCTTGTGAATCTTGACCCATTAGGAATATAATTGCATCTGAAAATAATAAAGGGATATATAAGGACCTAGTTTACACTATTCTTAATCACTAATTCCTTCGAATATTGATATAAGTGGCAGATACTTGATTAAAATCATATAAATTGAATTAATATAGCCAAAAGCATCGATAATAATTTTATTAAGTAGGCTTTATTTGGTGAATATTCAACATAAATCTATTCTTACACTTCATCCTATAGCTATGCTATAATTCTTAATATTAAATTTCATACACAGTACCTACATATTTAAACATGTACATTAGAGATGAAGGAATATTTCTGAACAAAATAAAATGTTCAATTTGTAGTGTCAATGTAGTCTTGAATTTCTAATTAATATTATCAATTCCACTCAAACAGTATTAGAACTGCTATGAAAAGCCTCGGAAAAAGAACTCTTCATCTTTTATGTCAAATGCCGTGAAATATGCAAATTATAAGACTTTTTATAGAAGAAGAAAAACACAAACCAATTTCTATTCGCAGAGTATTTTTATTAATATAGAAGAAATAAGAGTGAATTCTATAGAATACCTTGAAGTCTTAGAGATTATGATCTCTATATCTCTATAGTAAAAAAAGAGTGTACCTATGCCACAAAATCTAACTACTTTTACTAGATCCTTCTACTCATATTGTCTTCTGAAGAATTTCATCTTTGCTTTTAAGACCTCCTTTAAAAAATCGTTCCGAAATTTTTCAATATTAATCCTATACTATTCAAATACATAATCGAATCATTCCTACTGCACCTATATACAAATCAACTTTTGCTCTGACATTTTTAGAAGTAATATTATTTTTAAAAACTAATTAAAAAAAATGATTAAATTTGATGGTAAAAAAAGATCTAGAACTTCAATTACCTTCTAATTGTGGTGTGGTCTCGATCAATCCTCTTCCAATGTAAATCGATAAAATATTGATATGTGTTTCAACCCCCATATGATATTTAGTGACCAAAATCTTCAATAGTTGAATTTTTTCATTGTCCAAAGTGGAATTCTTCTGTACAACCTCCCGATTCGCAATCATGTATACCTTCTCGAACATTTGTGCAACGTGATCCCTCAGTTTCTCTTCTAAACTTTTGTCACCATTCTAAAAATGAAATTCCAATAATGAGAATTAGACTCACGAACGACTTTTCTGTATTGCATTGTATTTTATTGATTAATCTGATTTTCATGTATTTACACCAAGGTCCTTGAAATTTCATGATTCTATAAGCATAATTATTGTTTTTTTCTCTCCTCCAGAACTATTTTTTTATGAATCACTGGTAGTTGAGAAGAATGTAGCAAGAAACTCTGATTCAATACTATATTTTTTGGTTTATTGTAGTTTTATCGTATCTGCTATGGTTTTTGAGAAAAAAATTAAAATGCTCAGGAAAATCCAAATTATTATGAACATCCAGTTAGTAACCTGTGATTAATAAATTAATTATACTTATTTAGCCAATCTGTAGCAAAGATTAATAAAGAATCGATAAACTGATATAAGCATCACTAAAAAGCAGGACTATGCAAGAAACACACTGTATCTCGAAAACGAAGCGTTTGCGAGCTATGTTTATGGGACTTTTTATTCTCGAAATTATCCAAGGAATCTCTCATTTTCCTTCGTAACTCCATTTTAGGAAAACTCAGTATAAGATAAGAATAATTGGTATAATTGTTATAAGCCAGGCTGCGTGCCTGGCTTCCAGGTGCTCGATAGAATGCCTCGTCAGTGGCGGGCATAACTTGTAACACTTTTCTGTTCATTCATATATGTACCTTATTATGTAGGTAAGTAATATAATAGTTTTTATGATTCAAAACTCAATAACAAAAATAATACAGATCCTCTATGAATCATCAGCCTAGTAATAAAAGGTCAACTCACATTTAAGAATGTGAAATCTCCTTTTGCCACCATATCTAGCATCTTCAAAAATCCTGCCAATTTTATTTTATCGCTTATGTGACGGTTAGATATCGTAGCTTTCACCATTGGTTCAAGATGACATTTGGCTTTGTATGCTAACTGCTGCAAATGCTCCGAATTCGTATTCTTGATCTGAAATTCAAAAGAATAAATTTTTAAATAGAAACAATATTAGCCAAAGAAATACTTCACCTCACTCATAGCTTCCAAATCTTCCAGGTCTTTGTAGAATGAACAGCAACTTTCAATCGTCATTGTTTTACTTTCGTTACTCACGCTTTGAGCTAGTTCTGAACCTCTTCCATTAGAAGGATTTTCAAACAGTGTTTCAGTGCTTTTCTTCTCCTTCCACCTGAAAAATCTACTGAAAATGCCCTTTTTCTTCTCTTTCTTCGCCTTCTTTCGAATATCTTTCATGAAAATAAGTTGTGTAGTCTCATCCGAATTTCTTATGGATTCAATCAATGAGGAAAAAAACTCCTCGTCTCTCATCAATTTCTTGATGAACTCAGCTTCCTTGTCGTAAAACGCTAAAAGGCTGTCAAAGAATTGTTTTTCTGATTGTTTTGTAACTTCACCTAAAGTCATAGCGTTGAGTACCTTATCCCTCGGTGAACAATTCAAGGAATCTTCTGATATATTAGAAGTCTGAGCGTTCTCAATCATATCATTCATAGGAACTTTACCCACAGAGTAAAAATTTAGATTCAATTTTGAATTCGATTCATGAGAACTTTTATTCATCAAGAGTTTCTGCCATTTCGAGTTAGATTTTTCGGGCTTCATATTTTCTTTGATACAAGTTACAGATTTGAAAGATTCGTTACTTTCTTTCTTGAAGGATTCCTTACTGTCGTCCATCTTATCACAAATCTCATCGGAAGCAAGTTCGTACCCATTCTCTAAATAATCTTCACTGCTGTCATCGTTCAAATTTTTATTTTTCAAGAGGCAATCCAAAGGAATTTCTTCATACTTCAAATCATCTTCGACATTATCGTAAGCATGACTTTGGTCCTTGACTTTTCTAGCGAATTTCTTACACTCAATGGCCATGATTTGATGAAAATTATTGAAAAATTCCTCATCAGATATATTCATGCACATACTAGCGCTTTCTTCCTCATTTTCTTCCACTAGTGTTTCATTGTCCGAGAGCATAACAGAACTGCTTTTCTTCGCACTGGATGGTCTCAATTTGAATAGTTCAACGACACTCTTTTTCAAAGTTGCTCCACTCTTCACTGATGATAGTTCGCAAGAATTAACACTTGCTTTTTCTGAAAGGTCGTGGTCTCTCAAAGTATCGGTGGTACAGTCGCCGCAATCATCAGGCTTACTTAATTTCGATAAAACATTTGCCGAATAGCATGCATTATTTTGTGCAACGAACTTTTGGTAATTATAAAATCCTCCCTCACGACTTATGGAAGAATATTCTGAAATTAGGTCACCATTTAATGTCGATTCCGTAGGCTCTTCTGGTATCATCTTAACCGATGGAAGGCTAATAACACTTCTGCTTCTGGTACTCATTTCGTCTTTTTGAGAAATGGAATCGATGGCTTCTTTAAGTTTATTGTTTTCAGATTCTACGTAATACTTTATCAAATCAGTATTTTGAGCTGATTCTAAAAGTTCAAAGTCATCATAGACGTGCGGGAACAGTAGTTGTATCCTCAGTTTAACAAGATCTTTTTGATTCCACCTGGAACTTTCAGCGATTGCAAGGTTATTCTTTGATTTTCCGGAAGAAAACCCTTTTGAGATTTTAGAGCAGCACTTCTTCTCGTCGTTAGTACTAATAATTGTTGTTCCGCTATGGTTAATCTCAGCTCCTTTAGTCAAATATCCACTATCATCAGCAGAATTCACTAAGAAGTCGCGTTCTTTAACTGTCGCCTCCGATTCTTGAGAGGTAATACTCGAACGAGCTGCACAATTGATCACGGTACTCTCACTTGAAATTGAATTGCCTAAAGATTCTCTATCATTCGAGTATTCGGTGTCTGTAGTTGAACATACGATAGATTTTTTATCAAATGTAACTTGTTTTTCACCCGGTTTCTGGTTTTCGAAAGACACGCGGAATTCGTTTTCTTTCAATTTATCAATTGACAATTTTGTCAAATTTTGACGTTCTAGACAAGGATCAATTTGGTCCAAAGAAATTTCGCTTTCATCCTCATTTTGTATGTTATCATTCAACTTCGTTATTATTTTGAGTCGCTTGCCTTTTTCCTTAGAAAATTCCTCAGAACATCTCAATGTTATTTTAGGCCGCGAAGTGATTTTTTTCGATGTTTTGTTAGAATTGAGTTTTTCCTTTTCAACTCTTTTCCGTCGTTTTCTTGTTACATTTGAAGGTTTTGTTTTTTTATTCGGTAATGAATATCTTGCATATAAAAGGTTTTCTTTGATCAATTCTTTAATTCTTTCACTTTTTGATGAAAAGTTACTGCATGTTTCTTCATCTTTTCTCATGATATCGTTCGTGTTTCCGAACTCATATTTTTTTTGTGCAACATTGTATTTACTCTCTTTCAACAAGCATGAAGGCTCTGTATATAAATCGGCCTCTCTCTCCATATTATGACAATACTTGTTTTCTTTAAGTAAACATGAAGGTTCAGTTGATAAATTCTTTTCTTCTCGCTCATATTGGTTTTCTTTCAAAAAACACGAAGGAGCCGTTGTGAGTGATTCTATACTTATTTTAGAATAATTTTCATCGAAATCTGTCGATAAAATACTCATGTTCTGATCGCTTTTAGATCTTCCGAGAACTACCGGATCGAATACTTCCGGTAAACATTGGTTATACACATTGCAATATCTCACTTCATAAATAAGTGGTAAATTTTTTGGCCCACTGCTTTCGCTGAGTGATCTTCTCTTGACATTTTTTCTTATCCTCGTATCGTACATCTTTCTCCTCTCGTATGAACTCTGACCAGCTGGTACTTTATAAGTTTTCGTTAATAACATTGTGGGAGCATTTTTATCATTGGTAGCAGAAGGAGCTTTACCTTGGCTACTTTGGGGTTTTTTCTGATTTTTTTTTACTACTGGTATTTGACTCTTTCTCGGAACTCCTGTGGTTTTTTCAATTTCAGATGTTTTATTTTGAGTACATACATTTAATTCGCTCATTACAACTGTTTCAGAATTTATTGTATTCCAATATAGGCATTTCTCTAAACTATTGTCCATTTCGTCTTGTTCTTTCTGATAAAACCAATCTGTAGATTCCAAATTCTCGTAACATTTTTCGTAATCATCTAGTTCTGTTTGTTCTTCCCGAGGTTCTTCCTTCTTTTTCTGCTGCTGTTCATGTGGGAAATTTTCAACGTTCTTTGGTATGTTAGATATTTTTTTAGGAATTTGGGATATTCTACTGGATCTAGGTTCAATCGAAACAGAATCAGTATGACTCTCATGATTGGGATTCAAAGGGATTTTTCCTTCCATGACTTGTTCATTTTTTTTTAAATCCGAGCTTACATTACGTTCCTCTAATGCTGTTTTTTTGATGGGTGTTGAATTTGGTGCAGGAATTTCAAAATAGTCATACGCTTTCGAAGGTGACGAATTGTCATTGGTTTGTGGTTGAGGCTGGGATGCTATTTTCTTCCCAAACTTCTTTCTCTCAGTTATTTCATTATTTTTGGAAGTTTGAGCCACCTTTCTCGGAGTTACTTTGGGTTCACGTTTTGGCTCTGGAGTTGGAGCTTGATGAGGGGAGGTATTATCTCTGATCAAATCGTTACTATTATTTTTCCTTTTTATATCCGATTGAGTTTGTTCAATGTCGTTTTCTTGCATACGCATTTTACGATCCGGAACTTCACTATCTTTTCGGGGGAATGAATCTACATATTCTTTTTCTTTGAATTGTTTAAAGTTGTTTTCAAACATCTTTGTCGGAAGAGTTTTTTGAGAAGATTTTGATGGAACTGCACAATCATTTTCAAGTGTAATATTCTCATCGTTGTTGTCGATTTGTTTTCTCAATCTCAACCCTTCATTTCTTGAGAGTGCTGGTTGATATATTGGGACTGACGAATTAGCATAATTTACAACTGACTCTTCTTCATCCTCAAGATTATCTTCGACAATCTCCTGAAGTCCCACAATTCGTCCATCATCTACTTTGTAACTCTTCATATTATCATAAGAAGGTTTAGAAGTTCCTTCATAGGACCTTTCATTGTTGCGTCTGGGAGAGAAACTACTCGACTCTTTAATAGAGCTTGTCCCACTCATATTTTGTTTTTGAGAGATCTGTTGCTTTTTCGCTGTTTCTTTGGTGTTAAATCTGACGTTTTCCATGTTTCGCTCAGTCGATTGTTCCTTTCTTATTGGATTCGGGTTAAAATCATCTTCTGATTTCTGGAAAACAGGTGGCCTTTCCGAGTCAATATAGTAATCATATTCATACTTTTGGTTAGAATTCCCTACATTACTAACATTAGATTTTTGTACTGGAAGCTTCGAGGATGGTTTATTAGAAACTCCTTGTTCTTCTGAACATGAAAATTCTCTCATTTTTTCAAATTCTTGTGAGTTCCTATTTATTTTTTCCGTTATTCTCGGACTGAACGGAAATTCTGACGTGCTTTCGATGTTACTGAAATTCAACATATTTTGATTGAGGAAAATTTCCGACTGCTGGTCATTGATCTTCAAATCGAAATTCTGATTGAAAATCGAATTTTCTGCTTTCGATCGGTTAGTACCTATACACTTGAATCTATCTTTGGGTGTCTCTAGATTATCGAAATAATCCTCATCTTCGTCGATAATCTCGGCTGAATAGTTTATATTAAGATCAGAAAAACTCTCTTTCGGTTGTTGCTCGATTTGATCATTATTATTCTTGAGGGAAATAGACTTATCTGAACATTGTAAACCGGAAAACTCGATCGGTAAAACTAATTTAACAACTTTCGGTTCGTCCGTTTGAATTTGTAACATCTCGTCATTGTCATCATTCTGTAATTTCTTCAAGTAATCACTGAGTTTACTTGCAATAAGTTCTTTCATTGATTTCTGCGACGTCTTACTTTGATCGCTAATCTTGGATTGAGCCTCCACTTTATAGTACTTAAGCAACCTCTCTAGTCTCTTATCTGAAGATGGGATTCGTTTCTCTGAAATGCTTTCATGTTTCATTTGAGGAGTAGACTGTGTTTTAATTGGATTAAGGCTATCTTCATTACCTGGTTCATCATCGAATTTAGTTGTTGGCGTTATTGCTACCACAGAAAGTATTTTGCATTCCAACTTATTGATTTTCGGTTTTTCCGATGGAAATTTGAATCTGCTTCTTACCTTCGACGTTTCAATCTTTTTAGGTGGTTCAATACCTTTAACAACAATTCCTAAAGTTTGCTCGCCATTCTCACAAGTTTTTCTGGACGCTTCTACTAAGTCTTCTCTAGATGTTTTCTTCTTTACATGAAAAACAGATCTTTTTTTATTCATACAGGGAGTTTTGAGAGAAGGTTCCCCCCTCAACAACTCAAGAACTTCTCCAAAATTATTATCGAGAATTGTAGATGTTCCCACG